>NW_024381035.1:0-9798 GCF_016835505.1 Polypterus senegalus | reverse complement strand
ACGTGTTAGTTTAATAACTCTAACTCTGTGGAAAGTCAAATACTCTGGTTAAAGCAGTTCAAATGATAAATCCGACCCTTAAGGTTAAGAACTGTTTGATGGTTTCCCAACTGTTTTCAAAGTGCACTTAAAATCTCAAAATCACTGTTTGAAATCCCTATTGACTTGCATTCAAAACTGAAGTTGAGTAAACTAAGTGATCTTAACTTCACTGTCTGTTAAACCTAAACACATCTGAGCATAGTTTTTACAAAATGAACTGTTTTGAAAGTTTCAGGTGGACATTAAGCCGTACACATTGTACACAATGTTTTCAAGGACTTGAACTATTATGGTGAATCAGGTTACCTTCAACTCTAACTCTGTGGAAAGTCAAAATACCTGGTAAAAGCATTTCTAAATGATGACACCCCAGTCACCTTAAGGTTAAGAACTCTTTGATGGTTTCCCAACTGCTTTTAAAGTACTTCAACATCTCAAATCTCACTGTTTGAAATCCTATTGACTTGCATTGGCAAACTCGAAGTTGGTGAAACTCAAGAGTCTTAACTACGTTGTGAAACACTTGAAACACATCTGAATCATTGTTTTTACAGAAATGAACTGGTTTGACAGTTTCCGGTAATTAACATCACACTTGTACACAAAGTGAATTTCATTGAAACAGTGATTGGAATTCAGGTTACCATTCAACTCTAACTCGTGGAAAGTCAAAATACTGGTAAAGCAGTTCTAAATGATGAAATCCCAGGACCCTATAGTTAAGAATAGTTTGATGGTTTCCAAACTGTTTTCAAAGTGCACTTCAACATCTCAAACTCACTTTTGAAATTCCCATTGACTTGCATTGGGCAAAAACTGAAGTTGAGTGAAACTCAAGGAGTCTTAACTTCACTGTTGTGTAAACACTTGAAACACATCTGAGACATAGTTTTTTACAAAAATGAACTGTTTTGAACAGTTTTCCTGGTGGACAACAAGCTTGGGTACTTGTACACAAAGTGAATTTCAGGCCTTGAAAGCGTGTTATGGTGAATTCAGGTTACCTTCAACTCTAACTCTGTGGAAAGTCAAAATACTCTGGTAAAAACAGTTCTAAATGATGAAACCCCCAGTACCGTTAAGGTTAAAAACTGTTTGGATGGTTTCCCAACTGTTTTCAAAGTGCACTTCAACATCTCAAACTCACTGTTTGAAATCACTATTGACTTGCATTGGGCAAAAACTGAAGTTGAGTGAAACTCAAGGAGTCTTAACTTCACTGTTGTGAAAACAATTGAAGTACATCTGAGACATAGTTTTTACAAAAATGAACTGTTTTGAACAGTTTCCAGGTGGACGATGTAAGCCGTCACACTTGTACACAATGCAATTTCCGGAGCTAGCAGAAGCGTGTTATGGTGAATTCAGGTTACCTTCAACTCCCTAACTCTGTGGAAAGTCAAAATACTCAGGTAAAAGCAGTTCTAAATGATGACACCTAGTACCCTTAAGGTTAAGGCTTTCTTTGGATGGTTTCCCAACTGTTTTCAAAGTGCACTTCAACATCTCAAACTCACTGTTTGAAATCCTATTGACTGCATTTGGGCAAAAAACTGAAGTTGAGTGAAACTCAAGGAGTCTTAACTTCACTGTTGTGAAAACACTTGAAACACATCTGAGACATTGTTTTTTACAGAAATGAACTGTTTTGAACAGTTTCCTGGTGGAAAACAAGCCACTATTGTAACAATTGAAACACTTTGGGAACTGACTACTTTCTTGAAGTCAAAATGAACGAGTTTCTGTGAAACCAGTCCTTACATGTACAAAATTGAATTTCGGCCTTGAACGTGTTTGTAATTCAGGTTACCTTCAAATCTAAACCTGGAAAGTCAAAACCTGGTTAAGCATTCTAAATGATGATCCAGTAACCTAAGGTAAGAACGTTTGATGTTCAACTGTTTTAAAATGCAACTCAAAATTTAAAATACTGTTTGAAATCCCTTTGCTTGCATGGAAAACAAGTTGAAGTGAAACTCAATGGTCTACTTAACTGTTGTGTATCAGCCTTAACTCTAGACTTTGTAAATAAACTGTTTTGAACAGTTCTGAAAATGACCCACTTGTACACAAAGTGTTTCAGGCCTTGATGCGTTTCACGGTATTCAGGTACCTTCAACTCTAACTCTTGGAAATCAAATACTTGAAAGCAGTTCTAAATGATGAAACCCCCAATAGTTTAAACTCTTTGGAAGATTTAACATTAAAGTCTTTCAAATTCAAACTCACTGTTTGAAATCACTGCATTAACTTGCATTGGGCAAAACTGAAGTTGAGGAAACTCAAGGATCTTAACTTCATGTTGTGAAATACAATTGAAACACATTCGAGACATAGTTTTTAAACAAAATGAACTGTTTTGAAACAGTTTCCAGGTGACCATTAAGCCTCTACTTGGTACACAACTTGATTTTCAGGCACTTTAAACGTGTTATGGTAATCAGGTTACCTTCAACCTAACTTGTGAAAGTCAAAATACTCAGGCAAAAGAGTTTAAATGATGAACCTTAACTCACTGTTAAAAGTTAAGAACTCTTGATGGTTTCAATTGTTTTCAAAAGTGACTTCAACATCTCAAACTCACGTTTGAAATCACCTATTGACTTGCATTGGGCAAAACTGAAGTTGGCTGAAACTCAAGTGGTTATTAACTTCACTTTTAAAACACTTGGAAAAATTCAGACATTTTTTTAACAGAAATGAATGTTTTGAACAAAGTTTCCCTATTGGATAAGCCATCACACTTTGTTACCAACGTGAATTTCAAGGCACTTGAAAGTTTCAGGTGAATTAGGTTACTTCAACTCTAACTCTGTGGAATGGTCAAAATAATTGGTAAAAGCAGTTCTAAATTATGAAATCCGTACCCTATGGAAACTATCAGTTGATGGTTTTCAACTGTTACATTAAGACACTTCAAATCAAACTCACTGTTGACAATTCCATAGATTTCATTGGAAAACTGAAGTTCATTGGAACTCAATGAGTCTTAACTTCACTGTTGTAAAAACACTTGAAACACATCTGAGACATAGTTTTAACAAAATGAACTGTTGAACAGTTTCCTGGTGGACAAATAAGCCGCTACACTTGTACACAAATTGAATTCTTCAGGCCTTCAAACGTGTTATGGTGAATTCAGGTTACCCATAACCTCTAACTCTGTGGAAAGTCAAATACCTGGTAAAAGCAGTTCTAATGATGAAACCCCAGTACCTCTTTTAAGGTTAAGAACTGTTTGGATGGTTTCAACTGTTTTCAAAGTGCATTTCATCTCAAACTCACTGTTTGAAATCACTATTGACTTGTATTGGGCAAAAAACTGAAGTTAATGAAAACTCAAGGAGTCTTAACTTCACTGTTGTGGAAAACACTTGAAACACATCTGAGACATAGTTTTTTTTACAAAATGAACTGTTTTGAACAGTTTCCTGGTGGACACATCAAGTCACACTTGTACACAAAGTGAATTTTAGGTCTTGAACGTGTTAAGGGTGAATCCAGGTTACCTTCAACCTAACTCTGTGGAAAGTCAAAATACCTGGTAAAAGCAGTTCTAAATGATGAACCTTAGCACTTTATGGATAAGTACAGTTTGGATGGTTTCCCAACCGTTTTTCAAAGTGCACTCAACATCTCAAACTCACTGTTTGAAATTCCCATAGATTTTCATTGGGCAAAACTGAAGTTGAGTGAAACTCAAGGAGTCTTAACTTCTATGTTGTGAAACCACATGAAACACATCTGTGACATAGTTTTTTACAGAAATGAACTGTTTAGAACAGTTTCTGGTGGACAAAAAGCTGTCACATCGTGTACACAAAGTGAATTTAAGACCTTGAAAACGTGTTATGGTGAAATCAGGTTAACTTCACTCTAACTCTGTGGAAACAAAATACTCTGGTAAAGCAGTTCTAAATGATGAAATCCCCAGGACCCTTATAGTTAAGAATAGTTTGATGGTTTCCAACTGTTTTCAAAGCACTTCAATATCTCAAACTCACTTTTTGAAATTCCCCATTGATTTGCATTGGCCAAAACTGAAGTTCAGTGGAACCTTAATGAGTCTTAACTTCACTGTTGTGAAAACACTTGAAACATCTGAGACATAGTTTTTAATAAAAATGAACTGAAATGGAACAGTTTCTGGTGAAACAAGTCACACTTGTACACAAATTGAATTTCTAGGCCTTGAAACGTGTTATGGTGAATTCAGGTTACCTTCAACTCTAACTCTGTGGAAAGTCAAAATACTCTGGTTAAAGCAGTTCTAATGATGAAACCCCAGCAATTTTTAAGGTTAGAACTGTTTGGATGGTTTCCCAACTGTTTTCAAAGTGCACTTCAAAATCTCAAAATCACTGTTTGAAATCCCTATTGACTTGCATTGGGCAAAACTGAAGTTGGAGTGGGAAACTCAAGGAGTCTTAACTTCACTGTTGTGTTAACACTTGAAACACATCTGAGACATAGTTTTTAAAATGAACTGTTTTGAACAGTTTCCCGGTGGACAACAAGCCGTCACACTTGTACACAAAGTGAATTTCAGGCCTTGAAACGTGTTATGGTGAATTCATTACCTTCAACTCTAACTCTGTGGAAAGTCAAAACACTAAGGTTGTGAAATCACTTGATGGTTTCCCAACTGTTTTCAAAGTGCATCAACATCTCAAACTCACCGTTTGAAATCACTATTGACTTGCATTGGCAAAACTGAAGTTGAGTGAAACTCAAGGAGTCTTAACTTCACTGTTGTGAAAAACAATTGAAATGACATCTGAGACATAGTTTCAGCAAAAATGAACTGCTTTGAAATAGTTTCCAGGTGGACATTGTCATTACATCTTGTACACAATGTTAATTTCAGGCCTTGAAACGTGTTATGGTGAATTCAGGTTACCTTCAACTCTAACTCTGTGGAAAGTCAAAATACTCAGGTAAAAGCAGTTCTAAATGATGAATTCCCCAGTACCTTAAGGTTATTAAGAACCTTTGGCTTATTTCCAACTGTTTTCAAAGTGCATTTCAACATCTCAAACCCACTGTTTGAAACCCTATTGACTTGCATTGGGCAAAACTGAAGTTGAGTGGAAACTCAAGGAGTCTTAACTTCACTGTCAGGAAAACACTTGAAACACATCTGAGACATTGTTTTTACAGAAATGAACTGTTTTGAATAGTTTCCTGGTGGACATCAAGCCATCACACTTAAAGGACAAAACTGAATTAAAGACCTTGAAACGTGTTATGTTGAAATCAGGTTAACTTCACCTCTAACTCTGTGGAAAGTCAAAAACTTGGAAAGAGTTCTAAATGATGAAACCCCAGGACCCTTATAGTTAAATAGTTTGATGGCCAACTGTTTTCAATGTTGCACTCAACATCTCAAACTCACTTTTGAAATCCCATTAATTTGCATTCCAAACTGGTTCATTGAACTCAGAGTCTTAACTTCACTGGAACACTGAACACATCTGAGAATAGTTTTACAAAGAATGTTTAAAGTTCCTGGACAAAGCAATTGACAAATTGAATTCAGGCTTCAAACGAGTAATGGTTACAACCTAACCTGGGAAAGTCAAAATACTGTAAGCAGTTCTAAATGATGAAACCCGACTTAGGTTAACGTTGATGGTTTCAACTGTTCGTACTTAATCCAAACCTGTTTGAAATCATGACTTGGGGAAACTGAAGAGAAACTCAATCTAACTTCACGGAACACTGAAACATCTGAGAATAGTTTTACAAAAAACGGAAAGTTCGTGAATCGCCGCAATGTAAAAAGGAATTTTGGTTTAAACGGTGAATCAGTTACCTAACTAACCTGTGGAAAGTCAATATTGTAAGCAGTCTAATGAGAACCATATGGATAAGTATAGGTTTCAACGTTTAAAGTGACTCAACATCTCAAACCATGTTGAATTAGATTCATTGGGCAAACTGGTTGAGGAACCAAGGAGTCTTAACTTATGTTGGAACCATGAAACACATCGTGACATAGTTTTCAGAAATGAACTGTTTAAACAAAGCTGTCACACGTACAAGTGAATTACCTTGAAACGTATGGTGAAATCAGGTTAACTTCATAACTCTGTGGAAAGTCAAAATACCTGTAAAGCAGTTCTAAATGATGAAACCAGACCCTTATAGTTAAGAATAGTTTGATGGTTTCCAAACTGTTTTCAGTGACTTCAACATCTCAAACTCACTTTTGAAATTCCCATTATTTGCATTGAAACTGAAGTTCATGAACTCAATGAGTCTTAACTTCACTGTTGTGAAAACACTTGAAACACATCTGAGACATAGTTTTTACAAAATGAACTGTTTTGAACAGTTTCTGGTGGAAACAAGCCGTCACACTTGTACACAAATTGAATTTCAGGCCTTGAAACGGTTATGGTGAATCAGTTACCTTCAACTCTAACTCTGTGGAAAGTCAAAATACTCTGGTAAAGCAGTTCTAAATGATGAAACTCCCAGACCCTTAAGGTTAAGAACTGTTTGATGGTTTCCCAACTGTTTTCAAAGTGCACTTCAAATTCAAAATCACTGTTTGAAATCCTATTGACTTGCATTGGGCAAAACTGAAGTTGAGTGAAACTCAAGGAGTCTTAACTTCATGTTGTGAAACACTTGAAACACATCTGAGACATAGTTTTTACAAAATGAACTGTTTTGAAAGTTTCCGGTGGAATTAGCCGTCACACTTGTACACAATGTGAATTTCAGGCCTTGAAACGTTAGGTGAATTAGGTTACCTTCAACTCTAACCTGTGGAAAGTCAAAATACCAGGTAAAGCAGTTCTAAATGATGACACCCCAGTACCCTTAAGGTTAAGAACTTTGATGGTTTCCAACTGTTTTCAAAGTCACTCAAATCTCAAACTCACTGTTTGAAATCCCTATTGACTTGCATTGGGCAAAAACTGAAGTTGAGTGAAACTCAAGGAGTCTTAACTTCACTGTTGTGAAAACACTTGAAACACATCTGAGACATTGTTTTTTTACAGAAATGAACTGTTTGAACAGTTTCTGGTGGACACAAGCCATCACACTTGTACACAAAGTGAATTTCAGGCCTTGAAACGTGTTATGGTGAATTCAGGTTACCATCAACTCTAACTCTGTGGAAAGTCAAAATACTCTGGTAAAGCAGTTCTAAATGATGAAATCCCCAGGACCCTTATAGTTAAGAATAGTTTGGATGGTTTCCAAACTGTTTTTCAAAGTGCACTTCAACATCTCAAACTCACTTTTTGAAATTCCCATTGATTTGCATTGGGCCAAAACTGAAGTTCAGTGGAACTCAATGAGTCTTAACTTCACTGTTGTGAAAACACTTGAAACACATCTGAGACATAGTTTTTACAAAATGAACTGTTTTGAACAGTTTCCTGGTGGAAACAAGCGCACACTTGTACACAAATTGAATTTCAGGCCTTGAAACGTGTTATGGTGAATTCAGGTTACCTTCAACTCTAACTCTGTGGAAAGTCAAAATACTCTGGTTAAAGCAGTTCTAAATGATGAAACTCCCAGTACCCTTAAGGTTAAGAACTGTTTGGATGGTTTCCCAACTGTTTTCAAAGTGCACTTCAAAATCTCAAAATCACTGTTTGAAATCCCTATTGACTTGCATTGGGCAAAAACTGAAGTTGAGTGAAACTCAAGGAGTCTTAACTTCACTGTTGTGTAAACACTTGAAACACATCTGAGACATAGTTTTTTACAAAAATGAACTGTTTTGAACAGTTTCCTGTGGACAACAAGCCGTCACACTTGGTACACAAAGTGAATTTAGGCCTTGAAACGTGTTATGGTGAATTCAGGTTACCTTCAATCTAACTCTGTGGAAAGTCAAAATACTCTGGTAAAAGCAGTTCTAAATGATGAACCCCAGTACACTTTATGGTTAAGAACTGTTTGGATGGTTTCCCAACTGTTTTCAAAGTGCACTTCAACATCTCAAACTCACTGTTTGAAATCCTATTGACTTCATTGGGCAAAACTGAAGTTGAGTGAAACTCAAGGAGTCTTAACTTCACTGTTGTGAAAACACTTGAAACACATCTGAGACATTGTTTTTTTACAGAAATGAACTGTTTTGAACAGTTTCCTGGTGGACAAAAAGCATGTCACACGTGTACACAAAGTGAATTTAAGACCTTGAAACGTGTTATGGTGAATCAGGTTACTTCAACTCTAACTCTGTGGAAAGTCAAAATACTCTGGTAAAGCAGTTCTAAATGATGAAATCCCCAGGACCCTTTATAGTTAAGAATAGTTTGATGTTTTCCCAAACTGTTTTCAAAGTGCACTTCAACATCTCAAACTCACTTTTGAAATTCCATTGATTTGCATTGGCAAAACTGAAGTTCAGTGGAACTCAATGATCTTAACTTCACTGTTGTGAACACTTGAAACACATCTGAGACATAGTTTTTACAAAATGAACTGTTTTGAACAGTTTCCGGTGGAAACAAGCGTACATCTGTGTACACAAATTGAATTTCAGGCCTTAAACGTGTTATGGTGAATTCAGGTACCTCAACTCTAACTCTGTGGAAAGTCAAAATACTTGGTTAAAGCAGTTCTAAATGATGAAACTCCCAGTACCCTTAAGGTTAAGAACTGTTTGGATGGTTTCCCAACTGTTTTCAAAGTGCACTTCAAAATCTCAAAATCACTGTTTGAAATCCCTATTGACTTGCATTGGGCAAAAACTGAAGTTGAGTGAAACTCAAGGAGTCTTAACTTCACTGTTGTGTAAACACTTGAAACACATCTGAGACATAGTTTTTACAAAATGAACTGTTTTGAACAGTTTCCTGGTGGACACTAAGCCAGTCACACTTGTACACAAAGTGAATTTCAGGCCTTGAAACTGTTAGGTAATTCGGTTATGTTTAACTTAACTGTGGAAAGTCAAAATCTCGGTAAAAATTCTAAATGTGAAACCCATGACTTAAGGTTAAAACTGTTGATGGATTCCAAGAGTTTTAAATGCTCAATTCAAACTACTTTGAAACACTCTATTGACTTATTGTCAAAACTGAATGGTGAAACTCAGGGAGTCCTTAACTTCACTGTTGTGAAAACATTGAAACATTATTGAATTGTTTTTACAAAATGAACCTGTTTTGAAAGTTTCCAGTGACTCAAGCCTCACACTTGTACACAAATGGAATTTCAGGCCTTGAACGGTTAGGGAATTCAGGTTACCCAACCTAACTCTGTGGAAAGTCAAATCTCGTAAAGTAGTTTAAATGATGAAACCCCTGGCATTATAGTTAAGTAAGTTGATGGCTTAACACTTTTAAATACACTTAAATCTAACCATTTTTTTGAAATCCATTGTTTGAATTGTCCTGGGGATCAGCAACTCATGGTCTCAATCAATTTGTGAAACTCTTGAAAATTTGTGAATAGTTTTTACAAAACGCTGTAGAAAAAGTTTCCGTGAAAAAAGCACATTGTACCAAATTAATTTAGCTGGAAACGTTATGGTTTCAACCTTTTCAATCACTTGAAACTCAAACTACTCGTTTAAAGCATTCTAAATGATTAATTGTAACACTTAAGTTATGAAGTGTGTTTCAATGTTTCAAAGCACTTGAAACATCTCAAATCTTTTTAAAATGAACTTTTAAACAGTATCTGGTGAAAAACTCAAGAGTAAACTTCACTGTATTAAAACCTTGAAACACATCTGTGAATAGGTTTATTCAAACTAACTTGGAAAGTTTCATGACT
>NW_024381034.1:0-18618 GCF_016835505.1 Polypterus senegalus | reverse complement strand
CCTCTCTAGAGCATATCTCGACCTCTCCAGGGTCTCCTCGACCTGCTCCCTACTATCGCTACAGATCACAATATTATTCACAAACATCATAGTCCATGGGGACTCCTGTCTAATCTCGTCTGTCAACCTATCCATCACCATTGCAATAGTCTTATTTATTGCTGGGAGCTTATCTACTTTTTCACTTGTGAAGACCTCAGAAAAATGTTTATTTCGATCATCTGTTATTTCATTGTCAGTATTTTGTAATTCCCCTTTACTATTTCTGATGCACTTTACCTGCTCCTTAACTGTTATTTTACTACAAAAATACTGATGGAATCTCTTAGGGTCTTCTTTCGCCTTATCTGCTATATTCCTCTCCAACTCTCTTTTAGCCTCTCTGATATCCTTCTTAATGGTTGCCATCATGTTCTGATACCTTCTACAATTCACATTGGACTCATTACTCTTACGCTTTTTTCCTTTGCAGCTTCCTTTTTAACTCTTTCTCAACCCACTGTGTTTTTTTTACTAATTATTAATTATTAATTCTAAATTTAGGTATGTACCTGTCCTGCATTACATGTAAAATATTTTTAAGCCTGTTCCACTGCTCCTCAACTGTTTCCACACTTAAAAGCCTATCCCAGTCTATCCTCCTTAAACATTGCCACATTTGCTCAAAATCTGTCCTACCAAAGTTAAACTTAACAGTTTTAGTCTTGTCGTGCATTCTCTTACAAAACACGGAGAATTGTATTATGTTATGGTCACTTGACCCTTGTGGTTCAATCACCTCTACATCCTTAATTCTATCCCCCTTAATACTATATCCAGACAGGCTTCACCCCGTGTTGGTGCTTTAACATGCTGTGTTAAAAACAGTCACTGATTAATTCTAAAAAAACTCTTGTGCTCCGCTATCTGCAAGGTTATCCCAATTAATATTTGGATAGTTAAAGTCCCCCATGACTATAATATCACCCTGTAAACTTGCCTTTTTAATATTGCTTAAAGGATGTGTGTTGAAGTTACAGTCTGCAGTGTGCTGTCTATAACACACTCCTCAAATAAGTCCTCTTTCTCTAATGCTTTCCAGGAGGAGCCACATGTCCTTACTAAGATGGGGCTGATCGTCAAACAGAAGAGGACTTAAGTTTAAATTCTGTTTGACATAAACAGCAACCTCAGCTCCTTTTTGGTTCTGTCTATCCTTGTTAAAAACTGTGTATCCCTGTATGTTATACTCATCCCCATCATTTTATTTAGCTAGGTCTCCATTGTTGCGATAACATCATAATTATGGTCCTCTACATACAACTCACTTGTTTTATTTTTGATAGCTTTCCTTAATACTAGAAAGTATTCTACTTTTATTTTTGCATTTAAACTTTGGGTTAGAATTTACATTACTGTGCATTTTTATTTTTACACTACTGTTTGTTCCTCCATGTACAGTTCTTAACCTGCCCTGTCCTAAACTCCCTGACACCCTATTTTTCTAGTTTAAACAATCCTCAGCTAACCTAATCATGTGCCTCCCCAATAAATTTGTGCCCCTCTGGTTCAGATGTCCCATCTGTTCCAAAATGAGTCCCAATGCCCCACTAAACTTATACCCTTCTATCTTGCACCAGGATTTGAGCCACGTGTTAAGTCTTCTAGTCTCCTCAGTCATACGTGGACTGGTGGGTGCCACAGGCAGAACTCCAGAGAAGACTACCTTGTTAGTTCTGCTCCTCAGCCTGGCACCTAACTCTTTAACTTTAGTCACAGAACTGACAGACTACCCTTATTTTTGTCATTTGTTCCAATATGGAGAATTACAACTGGATTTCCCCCATAGGGCCAAGAGCCTATCCACCATTCCACAGAGGGCTCCCACCTGTGCACCCGGAAGGCAACACATCGTGCGAGACTCTCTGTCTCTGGAGCAAACCTGCACTTCAGTCCCCCTAATGACTGAGTCCCCAACTATCACTACCTGTCTTTTTCTGAATCTTTCAGAATCTTCAGAGACACCGTCCAGCTCCACAAAGACCTGCAAACAGTCTGACATTTTCAATTCTGGGGTTGATGCCCCTGGACAGTGTGCACCCTTTACCTTATGACCGTGACCCACTTATCTCTACCTGTCTGGTTAGATTCTAGATCTCTCTAAAGGACACCTGGGCCAGGTCTGACGATTCTCTGCTACAACGTAATCCAGCCAACTCCTCCTCCAGTTTAGTGACCCTGAGCTTGAGGTTTTGGGTCAGCTGGCATCTCCTGCAGATGTAGCCCTCATAGAAGACTGGTTTCTCTAAGCCGTCATCTAAAAAGTCCAACATTCAACAGGACGTGCATTGCAATGGCCTCATTGTTAAAATTTGAGTTAGGATTACTAAAACTGCCTTAACTTTTTAAATTAATATTAAATGATGTAACTTAAATGGTAAAACTAAAAAAAATTAAGCCAAAGAAATTAGATTATAGTAATGCTACAGTTATTTTACACCTTCTGGTCCCCTAAGTTCCTGTAACCTTTTTCTCCCCGACTGACTGCTGTTTGTTCTTCTATGAGGTTACTTTTATCTTTATTTGTTTATACTTTTATTACTCCCAGTTTACCCCTCGTCCCAACTATCCTCCCAAATGTAAGATCACTGGATCACTGCCAATGTCAGACACAGTTTCTGAAAGCCTTGAGTCCATTTTAATGAAAGCCCTATTGCTGGTACACAGCAGTAACTTTAAGTGGCAACCTCCTTAAGTGGTCTTCATACGATATCTGGCCTTTTTTCTCTTCTTGTTGCCATCTAGTAATGACTTCAAAGTCAACTGTTCATTTATCTGTTCCCCCGTACTGTGTTCATTTTAGGATATCCTCCTCCCACTGACAATGTGCTACAATAACTTACATTTGTACAAAAGAATTTAAAATAAATAAAAGTTGCTAGATCCGTCCATTTTCTAACCCAGTTATCAAATTCAGGGTAGTGACAAGGAAAGTGACAAGTGCAACATTTTAAATCGGCATTAAACTCACCCAACACAATGTACAAAAAAAGTTTATATTTATACAGAAGAAGCTAAATGAATTAAAGTGAAAACATATTCAAACCTGCTTATCTGATCATAAATTCTACACTGTACGATTGTGGGATTGCGCATGACTGGCTCGGTGATGGATAAGGGCCATAGCTAATACTTGTTGGATTGGATAAAGCGGCCATGAGAACATTGTGCTCTGGTAAAATATTCCACTTGTCACTTTCCTGCTAACCTGAATTTGATAATCAGCTTAGACAATAGATGGATCATTTGACTTTAACTCACTTAACATTGTCTAGTACAAATATTAGTTATTGCTGCACGTTGAGAATGGTGCTGTTTATGATGGTGTTTACTGTATAAGATATAACTATAAACGCACTTGCTTAGCTTAGCGACTATATATTTTAAATCTTGTATAGGATGCACTTTCTTTATTGAAATATTTGGAAGAGTTTTCCTAAAGATTAAAACAGTAGAAACAATACATCAGCACCCTAAAATGTGTTTACACTCAATGATCATTAGAACGTTTGTGACAAAAACAGACATTTGACCCCAACAAAGCTCATCTGTCCTAGTCAGCTGTTTCCTCCAAAATGTCATCTTGTTCACTTTTATAAGACAAATGAAGTCCTACTGTGTGCCATACTGTTTGATAATGTATTCCGTGTTTATTGTTGTACTGTTATAGCGATGATATTTTAGCTGATATCAGAGACTTGGATGTACCACAGTTCTTTGTGAAATCATCACCTACAAAGATATTTTTAACAATAAAGGATAAACCTCAATGTCTGCTGCTTGAGTGCATTTGGCATCGGCACACCATGTATATTTGACAAATGACAAACCAATGCAAACCGTCATTGTAGTGAACTGAAGCAACAGCCTAGCTAGTGACGGGACAGCAGTTTCGTACTCCGTCTGTGTGCTGCGAATGTACAGCTAGCTGTTGACTTTTACTGATATACCAATAAACAGCTCAATGTTAATATAGAGCTTCTTTTGTTTTTTAACACTTTTGTTATTTTGATTTAGTATCTGTTAAGTCTGCTATTCCGCATTCTCTTATTTTTTTAAATTTTGTATGTTTTTTAGATGTTGTCAAAAATGTACATTTCTGAAAGTACACTTCAAACTTTGTTGTTTCTGTTGATTAGCTTTGGACGAAGTCTAACACAAAGAGATCATGGTCACTCATTCCTAGTGCTTCTATGTCCCCTACTGCAGTCCTTACCATTCTGGAGGTCATCGTAAGTAATAGCCCTTGTGGTAGCTCTCCACTTCCAGAAAATGACTGTATGGTGCCCTCAACTCATATAGGAAATGTAAACATAGAAGAACACAAAGTAGGAAATCAAGCAGCATAGAAACAAAGCTCCTGTCTCTCAGATCTCCGTCTTCCTGGTATGATGGATGATCAGCTTGTCTACCTCTTCATTACTGTGAAAACCAAGACCACACTGGAGACACATGTAAGACACTGCAAGATGGCAATGTAAGTTTAATGGTATTGTTATTGTTTATTTACAGAACCAGTATATATTCCTGAATGACTGCATCATGAATGTCATCCAAATAAAAACAAAATTCAAATCAGTTTTATAAGAACAATGCAGCAGAGGCAATCTATGAGAACATTACACCAGCAAGAGTTTGAGCAACAAGCTACGAATATTTGTGAACAAGAGCCTGCCGTCATTTGATCTAAATAAAAACAAAGTGAAAATGGTATATAGTTATTGTGTATTTTAGTTCACTGTACAAGTTCAAAAGAATTTAGCTGTGGACACCGAAGGAACGATAAACAGATTCATAAATTGATAAACCAGTCATTGAGGCAGATTTTATATTTAATCAATAAATGATTAACATATTTTTCTTACAAATAATATTAAATATGTGGGTGATGAATAACTACATGTGATTATCAGGAAAAGTAAGTTCATATTTTATCTCACAGTACAATGAAATCCTTAATTATGTGTCTACTACAGACTTGTGACAGTAGAACAAACAAAAAGACAAAATACAACAAAACTCATAGAATGCCAGTGTTTGTGTAGATATCGTAAATACAAGAGTAAAACATGTCTGTCAGTACAAATAGCTGGTGGGCAACATTATGACCTGCAGATGTCTGGTTCTGGATAGGGGAGGGAGAAAAGTCACAGAACACTTTCTTCACTGACGATGTTCATGTATGTTGATAAAGTAACCTCAAAAGAATTAAGAGACACCAGGACTTGTTAAGGCTGGCAACCATTGGCTTAAAAACATGCTGACAGTGACGTAAACTTCACATTTAGTGTGAGTCATCTGTTTAATGAAACTGGGTCTTTACCATTAAAATGGATATCCTTATGTGAACAGTCAGCAAAAATAAAAAATGGCAGTGCATATCGGTGTAAGTGTGCTGCTTAAAATAGCATTAAGTGAGCCACTAATGTGTCTGTTATGAAATGTACATACAGTTAGTCTTAGAACTAAATATGAAGGTTTAGTTCATATTCAGCTGTACATGATGTGTCTTGAGATGGCTCATTGAAAGATAAACAAGCAAGAAATTAGGCCTCGGAACAAAGGCCTGGCCAAATCCAAAGCACCGACCTGACCCTGCTGTAACCTTAAGTAGCTCGCTGTAACTGCCAGGGCACAGCAATGATAGGAAAACATTTAAAATTATACATCACATGGGTTTGAGAAAGTTATGAAAAAAATTAAGATTTATTCATTAGTTTAAAACTACAGCGTACTGTATAGAATAGTGTTTTTATTTATTATATGCTGCTTTCTAATCTGCAGTAACACAGTGTGTTATCCTTTTTAATATAGTTTAGTGCAATAATGAGAAGAAGACCCCACTACTCCAATCTCCCGTCTATTAGCAAACTGTGCCCTAGCAGCGTAAATAGATAGATAAGGAAAGGTGCTATATGATCGATAGATAGATAATGAAAGGCGCCAAGGGGATACAGGCTCTCCCCCCACAGGATGCACGCTGGTAAAGATGGACGTGGAGACGTGGAGGGGATGATCTTGTAGTCCAAACCACACCTGACACTTTTGAGTAAAAACAAAAAGCCCTGCAATAGTATCACGATACTTGTATTAACACAGAAGTAAATGACTGATGTGTAACTGTAAGCGAAACAAATAAAATGTACAATTGATTGTTAAGAGGTTAACTACACAAATGGATCCTGTATTTTATATTGAAATTATACTGATGATACATAAATAAATGTACAAGATGCAGATAAAATGATCATGTTTAATTTCTGATTTTTATACTTGAAATGTAAGCTATGTATCAAATATACTGTACCTTAATGTCAGTACAATAAAGAAGTATATTTAAACACGCGTCTTACTTACAAACTTAACTATCTCACAACACCTCAGGTAGCTGATTAATAACTCAATGACAGAAAAATACAACAAAGTCAGCAGGCTACAGATAGACTGGTTAGTGAGGAGGACGCTGCTGAGCTCCACTGGTTGACCTTCACATACTGGAGCACAATGACATCATGCAGAAGAGTTGCACTTATTGTATTTCACAAAAATAGGAAAATTCATTGGACTGCAGACCATAATGAGAAACTGAGGCATTTGGACAAAGTATTAAGCAAAGTCTGTGAATATTTATGTACATGTGCTTTCTCAATTTTTTTATTTTTAATAAATTTGCAAAAATCTCAAGTAAACTTTTTTCACGTTGTCATTATGGGGTGTTGTGTGTAGAATTCTTAGGAAAAAAATGAATTTAATCTATTTTGGAATCAGTCTGTAACATAACAAAATGCGGAAAAAGTGATGTACTGTGAATACTTTCCAGATGCACTGTAAATAACTTTTATTTTGCTTAATATAGTAAAACTTTCCCATGGATTTACTTATCCGCGTCTACATAAAGTTATTATACCCCTGCCCTTTGTTCACACCACCCCTTATTACTACTGATTGGATTGGTTTAGTGAGGTCCTTATATCAGCACTTTGGCAGTCACTCGTAGCTTCTGGTGGACCTAAAAGATGACTGAACTTTACTACAGAGGAAGTAAGAAGTAGCAAAAGGGAGTAGGGGGGTAGCAAGTTCTCCATAGGTGAAACCTGTGGAAGGATCATTATGAAGCCTCAAGGAGTGAAAGCAGAGGGACGGCACGTCCACCTGACCACGTCTCCTCATGCCAGTACAGGCTGGCGTTCCACTTAAAGGAACAATGCTTCTTCAGTGGGCATGTATGGTTTCCACATCCATGGTTTTTTTTAGGAACAAAATGCCTGAAGATTGACTGTTTATATAAGGTTCTGTATTATCTGCGAAATTCACCTATCTATCTATCTATCTATCTATCTATCTATCTATCTATCTATCTATCTATCTATCTATCTATCTATCTATCTATCTATCTATCTATCTATTTCCAAATGTAGAGAAGAGACCTCTAAAAGAGGGGCTGAGGACCCCATATGTCTCAGGGCCTAGTTTCCTCTTGTTGCAGAATACACCAATGACAAAGGGAAGGTGGTTAGAATGCCAGAAGCCTGGAACACTAGAAATGTTTCACTCAGGATATGTCAAGGAAGGAGAATATGGAATTCCTAAGAAATCCAAAATACTGTAGCCAGATAGATTGGACTCTCTCTCTGTTTCTTTATCTCTTTCTCAGAAGTGTTTGAAATTTAAGAACTATGGAAGATGGCAATTTACTCAACCTTTTCACCAAGGCAAGAACTCTGCCTAATAGGCTGCTCCACGTACCGCCAAGAGGAATAAAATGAGGGTTTGCACATCCAGCTTGATTTTAAAAACCTATTTAAGAATACCATCTCATACGAACTCCTAGAGGTCATGTTATTCAGACATATTCAGATAATATGGCACCACTCTCCTCTCCAATTTATCCTTTCTTGGTCCTTGTGAGTTTGCGCTACTTCACAGAGTTCATGACAGATTTGTTCATCAAGTAGGCCTTTTCCTTCCTTGCTACTCCATCCCTTCTTTGTCATGTACCTTTTGTCACCATATTTTGCATATTTAGACTGTGGGTTTGACTACTTTATTTCCTTCTTACTGTGATGAATTTATTCCCTGTGTTTATGAATGGTACTTGTATTCTTTACTCTTTAAATCTGGTTTCCCTCCTGTTCCTCTTTTTGACTCTTTAATTCTGTGTAGCCTTTGATGTATTTATATGATGTGGATGATTTAATACATTCCTGATAGGAGCTGTCAAGTTGATGATTATCTCAATTTATGTCACAGGCAATGAAGGTGCAGAGTTTGCTTGTTGTCTTTGTGACTTTAATGGTATTGCAGGTTTTTTCTGACATTCCCATCTCTTGCATAAGTGAGTGTGTATGTGTGTCCCCATATTTGTCAAAGCCAACTCAGCAGGGCAATGGGTGACACCTCAGCACCACTGGAATAGTATGAGGTTTTTTATGGTGGCTGTAGTGCCAATCCCGTCACCAACCCCCAAATTTCCCTTTATAAGTTGCAGGACCTGCTTACAGTGCTGGACGCAGTTTGACGTCATACCAGGCAGGATTTAAATGAGTATATTAGAGGGTCAACACAGGTATGAAAGTTTGGTGACCAAGTGAGAGAGGCTAGATTGACATGGTTTGGGCACGTGCAGAGAAGAGATGAGGGGTGCGTCAGGAAAAGAATGTGGAGGACGGATCCTCCAGGCAAGAGGAAAAGAGGAAGGCTAAGTAGGAGGTTTATGGATGTGATGAGGGTGGACATGAAGGCAGTCAGTGTGGCAGAAAATGATGTAAAAGACAGGGACAGATGAAGATGGATGATCCGCTGTGGCAAACCTCGAATGGGAGCAGCTAAAAGAAGAAAAACATGTAAGGACAAATGGTAAACTTCAATGAGCCCACAAAATTCCCTGAAGGGCAAAAGAGCTGACTGACTGTTTAAAATCCAGGGTGTTATTTGCATTGATACTTTGGTTCTGAGGTTTATTAATCAGGAGGTGACGCTGGTAAAAGGACCAGGGACCCTGAATAATGCCAATGAAGCCAGGAGTAAAACAATAATATAATGGAAGTGATTAACTAAGAAGAAATACATTAATGAAATAATAAGAGAATAAAAAAGTGTATTTGCTGCTTGTGTCTGATGGCACAGTGACTTGACATTTTCTGTGGAGTGAAGTGTCTAATGCAGCCATCCAATGCAAGAATTAAATACGTCTCTTCTCATCTTTCACTCCACTGTATACTGGTCTCACTTCTCATAGGAACTCTCACCAAAGTCCTCCTCCTGCAATGCACATAAACATATAAAAACATGGCCAGAAGGTCCTTTTAAGCCATTTGTACTTCTGTTCGCTAAGGAGTCATCCGAGAGCAAGAGGTGGTGCGAGCCGATGCGATTGCTTGATTGAAGTGCCAGAATCCGTGGATTCTAGGAGCCTGGACTTTTTACAGCACGGGCTTGCACAGCTAGTGTATTTATATATAGCTATTATAGTAAAAAAAATCCTGGGACGAGACGTGACTTTTGGAAGAGACTTTTTGTAAGGAAATCCCGAGAGACGGAGACTTACCCTGAGATTCTTTTAAGTCACGCCATACTTACAACCTTTGGAAGCAAATCACACGAGACGGATACTTTTGCCATGAGATTCTTTCAAGTCACGCCCTACTTACAACTATTTTCAAAAAAGACCATGGTCAGCAGGTGCATTCCGGCACTTAACCTGGACAGACAACAATCCATTACGGGGCTTACTTAAGAACACACACACACACACACACACACACACTTATGAAGATCCAGTTTAGAATCACCCATTCATCTAAATATGGCTGTGAGAAATGATGAAGTCAAACGAATTAACATGAAAATTTGTCGATCGGTTACACAGCAGATTGATTAAATGTGTATCAATAGACTGTGCTCAAACAGTTGGTGGTGATAGTGCGGAAGATGAAAACATTGCTTGAACAATTCTAATATGTAAAATTTTAACACGTTACATGCAAGTTAATGTACTACATATTCCAAGGATAACATTAGACACTAAAGGAGATCTTGATATGCCATTCATATTACAATGTTTACAGTTTCCCGTGAGAATAGCTTTTGCTATGATAATTAACAAATCACAGGGACAAACATTCGAAAAAGTTGGTCAATGTGATCTTGAAGAAAATTAATTCCAAATATTGTTTTAACTGAAGTTTTAAAGTTAAAGTGAAAATAAAGCATATGTAACAATTCCCATGAAAATAACAATCTCTTTAAATTGTATATCTGGTTAACCAAACTCAGGGGTTGGCAAGCGAAGCAAGAAGGAGGCCTATTATGTACTGTATATAGAATCAAGAGGAATTGTTCAGAAAATATTTATTTTTCCATGCAATACAGCAGAACTCTTGCAATAAGCATTCATCAAAAGAATCTTGTTATATTTACTCAAATTTAGATGTCTAGGAAATACTAAGTCAAAATAAAAGATGATGAGTTGTTAACCAGAACTGCTACATACTGAATGAGGAGGTTAGGAGCAGGCATTGATACAGCCCATTGCCGCACCCACCACATGACGAATCAACTCAGGAGCCCAGATTGGGACCCAAGTGTAGCCATGCAAGGGGTGACACCTCAGCACCACACAAGTTCAGATGGAATCTGAATTTTTATGGTGGACAGAGTGCTAATTCTGCCACCAACCTCCAATTTGTCCCCTGCAGATTGGCTAGATGCAGATTAACATCATACCCAGGACGGAGCAATTGCAGGTTAAAGGCCCAATGAAGTAGAGTCACTTTTGGCGTTTATGGGATTTAAACCAGCAACCTTCCGATTACCAGTGCAAATCCCTAGCCTCAGAGCCACCACTCCGCCCTAGACTGAATGACATTCATGATAATTTCTATGTTAAGTGTTTGAAAACACTTAAATTGTAACTAATATATTGCTTTTAATATTCACAACACTGATATAATTTATTGTCCTCCTATTCAGAACATGTGTCATTCACATATAGAGAAATAAAATTTCTTATCTTGAGATTCTTTCTGACGATCTACAGTATGCCATCGTGTTTTCTCGCATGCTGACATCCAGGATATATTCTGAGGATGTCCTGGCTATAAACCTAATCTTATATTCTCAACTGCAAATTTTTTACATTGCACTTTGTAAACAGTATTTTAATAATATGATTTATCAAATGTGGATTTGAGTTTGATCTAAATTTAGAAGTAACCCATAAGAAAAGGAAGATATGACTGTGCTTTCTAAAGAAACTTAAATGTTTCAAAATTAGACAAATTCAAAATGTGACTCATTTATGTCTTTTATTGAACTGCTTATATACGTTGATTTGGAAATCATAGTTTTAACAATAAAAAACGTACCAACAACATGGTTAAAATAAGAAGCATAATTATTTTTGGAATATTTCTCTCTGAACTGTATCACAAACAGATTATAAAGAAGACCAATTCTGTCACTTTTAATTTCCAAAGGCAGCAGATTCAAGAACTTTTTCATTTCAAGTGTTACACACACTTTGAATTCAATTGGAAGTAAGGATCCAGATTAATATTAAATTATGACAATGCAACACCAGAGTTCAATTTTGTTATTTATATAAATCCTATATGTGTGTTCCTCTGATTATAACAATGGATGTCACTTCCTGTCTCTTGCATTATTTCCTAATATTTACAGAACAATAATTATTGTTTGTGTATTCCTGCTACTAAGAAAGTTACTTCTAGGATTACAAAGTCATATTAACCAACCCCTCTCAAGGAGATTGATTCCATAGTCCAAGCTGTGCGTCGAGGTGAGTCCGACTATATCTAGCCAAAACCTCTCGACCTCGCGCACTAATTCATGCTCCTTCCCCTTCAGAGAGGTGACATTCCACTTCCCAAGAGCCAGTTTCTGTAGCCGAGGATCAGACTGCCAAGGTCCTCGCCTTCGGCCACCACCCAACTCACACTGCATACAACCACCTTGGCCCCTCCCATAGGTGGTGAGCCCACTCTCTCTACCACTCTGGAGTTGCCCCCGGTGAGATGCGCCGAGCAGGTGTGTGCATACTTATTGCCCCCCGACTTGGAGCCTGTGCATTGGGGTTTACCCCAGTGGATGAGAGGGTGGCCTCCCTCCGCCTTCGTGTAGAGGGAAGGGTCCTGACTGTTGTTTGTGCGTATGTGCCAAACAGCAGTTTGGAGTATCCACCCTTTTTGGAGTCTCTGGAAGGGGTGCTAGAGGGCAATCCTTCTGGGGACTCCCTCGTTCTGCTGGGAGACTTCAATGCTCACGTGGGCAATGACAGTGAGACCTGGAAGGGCGTGATTGGGAGGAATGCCCCCCCCGATCTGAACCGAGCGGTGTTTTGTTATTGGACTTCTGTGCTCATCACGGATTATCAATAACGAACACCATGTTCAAGCATAGGGGTGTTCATATGTGCACTTACAGGACACCCTAGGAAATAGGACACCCTAGGCCTCAGTTCGATGATCGACTTTGTGGTTGTGTCATCGGACTTGCAGCCACATGTCTTGGACACTCAGGTGAAGAGAGGGGCGGAGCTGTCAACTGATCACCACCTGGTGGTGAGTTGGCTTCAATGGTGGGGGAAGATGCCGGTCAGGCCTGGTAGGCCCAAATGTGTTGTGAGGGTCTGCTGGGAACGGCTGGCAGAGTCCCCTGTCAGAAGTAGCTTTAACTCCCACCTTCAGCAGAACTTCGACCACATCCCGAGGGAGGTGGGTGACATTGAGTCCGAATGGGCCATGTTCCGAGGCTCTATTGTTGAGGCGGCTGACCGGAGCTGTGGCCGTAAGGTGGTCAGTGCCTGTCGTGGCGGCAATCCCTGAACCCGTTGGTGGACGCCAGCGGTGAGGGATGCCGTCAAGCTGAAGAAGGAGTCCTATAGGACCTTTTTGTCCTGTGGGTCTCTGGAGGCAGCTGATACAGTAGGTACTGGCAGGCCAAGCGGAATGCGGCTTCAGTGGTTGCTGAGAGAAAAACTCAGGCATGGGAGGAGTTTGGGGAGGCCATGGAGAACGACTTCCAAATGGCTTCAAGAAGATTCTGGTCCACCGTCCGGCGTTTCAGGAGGGGGAAGCAGTGCAGTGTCAACACCGTATATGTTGGGGATGGTGCGCTGCTGACCTCGACTTGGGACGTTGTGGGTCGGTGGGGGGGAGTACTTCGAAGACCTCCTCAATCCTACTTACATGCCTTCCAATGAGGAAGCAGAGCCTCGGGACACTGAGGTGGGCTCTCCCATCTCTGGGACTGAGGTCACCGAGGTGGTCAAAAAACTCCTTGGTGGCAGGGCCCCAGGGGTGGATGAGATACGCCCATAGTTCCTCAAGGCTCTGGATGTTGTAGGACTGTCTTGGTTGACACGTCTCTGCAACATCGCATGGACATCGGGGACAGTGCCTCTGGATTGGCAGACAGGGGTGGTGGTCCCCCTCTTTAAAAAGGGGGACTGGAGGGTGTGTTCCAACTACAGAGGGATCACACTCCTCAGCCTCCCTGGAAAAGTCTATTCAGGGGTTGTGGAGAGGAGGGTCCGTCGGATAGTCGAACCTCGGATTCAGGAGGAACAGTGTGGTTTTCGTCCTGGTCGCGGAACAGTGAACCAGCTCTACACCCTTAGCAGAGTCCTGGAGGGTGCATGGGAGTTTGCCCAACCAGTCTACATGTGTTTTGTGGACTTGGAAAAGGCGTTCGACTGTGTCCCTCGGGAATCCTGTGGGGGGTGCTCCATGAGTATGGGGTACCGGACCCCCTGATAAGAGCTGTTCGGTCCCTGTACAACCAGTGACAGAGCTTGGTCCGCATTGTCGGCAGTAAGTCGAGCCCGTTTCCAGTGAGAGTTGGACTCCGCCAGGGCTGCCCTTTGTCACTGATTCTGTTCATAACTTTTATGGACAGAATTTCTAGGCGCAGCCAGGGTGTTGAAGGGGTCCGGTTTGGTGAACTTAGGATTGGGTCACTGATTTTTGCAGATGATGTTGTCCTGTTTGCTTCATCAGGCCGTGATCTTCAGCACTCTCTGGATCGGTTCGCAGCTGAGTGTGAAGTGGCTGGGATGAGAATCAGCACCTCCAAATCCGAGAGCATGGTCCTCAGCCGGAAAAGGGTGGAGTGCCCACTCAGAGTTGGGGGAGAGATCCTGCCCCAAGTGGAGGAGTTCAAGTATCTCGGGGTCTTGTTCACGAGTGAGGGAAGAATGGACCATGAGATCGACAGGAGGATCGGTGCGGCATCCACAGTGATGCAGGCTTTGCATCTGTCTGTCGTGGTGAAAAATGAGCTGAGCCGTAAGGCAAAGCTCTCAATTTACCAGTCGATCTACGTTCCTACCCTCACCTATGGTCATGAGCTATGGGTAGTGACCGAAAGAACGAGATTGTGAGTACAAGCGGCTGAAATGAGATTCCTCCGCAGGGTGTCTGGGCTTTCCCTTAAAGATAGGGTGAGAAGCTCAGTCATCCGGGAGGGGCTCAGAATAGAGCCGCTGCTCCTCCGCATCGAGAGGAGTCAGATGAGGTGGCTAGGGCATCTGATCAGGATGCCTCCTGGATGCCTCCCTGGTGAAGTGTTCCGGGCATGTCCAACCGGGAGGAGGCCCCGGGGAAGACCCAGGACATGCTGGAGGGACTATGTCTCCCGGCTGGCCTGGGAACGCCTTGGGATTCTCCCAGAAGAGCTGGAAGAAGTGGCCGGGGAGAGGGAAGTCTGGGCCTCTCTGCTCAAGCTGCTGCCCCCGCGACCCGACCCCGGATAAGCGGACGAGGATGGATGGATGGATGGATATTAACCTAAAGCTAATTTTAAGCCAAAACAAAGGTATATTTAGATATCTTTGCTTCTTAAAAAAGTGTTTCTTACATTAAATAACTTCAATCATTTTAGTATGTCATGAGAAACTTAAATTCTTTTGGAAAGATTTGTTTTAGAAGAGAAATCTTCCATTCTTAACTAGGTCATATTTCATCAGGTTTAAAGGAAGCAATGCAAATCAGACTGCCAGTGCAAACAATAAATCATATATAGAAATAAAAGGTCCCATTTGAATTCCCAAATTTGACTATACCTAAAATATAAACTATCCCCTGAAGCATTCACTTGTTTATTAATATGACACCTATAGGGCAATATTAAAGAATTCTTTTATCATCATAGGTAACTTCAAGGACCAGAGTTTGATTCCCAAACCCCCTTCCCCTGGCCAAAGTCCTTATTACTGCTTTTTAAACTTTTTACACAGCCTTATGCTAAAGATCCCAGGAACATGAGATACAGGAGTGAGGTGATATTGTACTAAAGAAACCCACATGATTTCTTTATCTAAAATACTATTTTTACGTAAATGCCCCTTATGCATTACAAATGTGAGCATTTACACTAAAAATACAGCTACAACTGCATTTCTCACACATTCAGAAAAGAATGAAAGCCTAAGAGAATGAAACAAGCTGCTAGCAACAGATATTATAATTTAGATGCAAATTATTTTCTAAAATAAAATTCAGAAACTGTTAAGGAAATAACAAAGAATCAACAATAGACACTATTATTTTGATTCCCTGTCATAGACGTCATTCTTTATAAGAACACAATACAGTACATGGAATTTAAATGGAAATATGGTTTAACCTAAATAAATAAATAATTCATTCATTCATTCATTCATTAATATTTTTAGGGGTACTTGACCAGCAGCAACAACCCCATTATCCCTCTCCACCTCCTCCAACATTCTATTACATTTAAAAGGATTTTTAATTTCAAGCAGCTCTTTTCAATTAAAAATTATGCATCTTTGTGTAACAGCTATCTCATATTGTAGATTGCTTTTAAAAAGTGCTGTGTGGTCAGTGTTGTTGAATCATGGTTCAGTTGTGACTCTAAACTACAAGATTGTTGATTAGATTCACTCTGCGTCCCTAAGCAACTCATTCAACCTGCGTATAGTCCAAATGTAAAAATATCTATGAGCAGTTGTGTAAAGATTGCAGCCTTAATGAGAACCAAAATGGATTTCTCCAAATCCACCTTAATAAAAGTATCTGTTTGTCCTTCCTGTTGCTGTGTTTCTGTTATTCAACAGATGGGACATCACAAACATTTGCACTGCTTTTTTGAATCCCATACCGAATGGCATATAACAGAGATGCTAATGCTGAATGCATCCAACAGAGAGTAAGTTCTGGACAGACATAAATCAGCATACCACCGTAATTAATACAAATGTGCCTGTGTGTCCATCCGGTTGCTATGTCTCTGCCTTTTATTACTACAAACTAGCTGTGCTAACCATTTGAGGCAAGTTGAAATCTAATTAATCAAAGTAGACCTCAGCATTAATGTTTGCAGTGCACTGTCTATTGGGATGTATTTTGTAAAGCATGTAGTAATAAAATGCATTGCATTTGTCATTCCAACAGTTGATGCATCACAAACATAAAATACATTGTTAAAAATGTTTATGAGGTGCCATCTGTTGGAATGACAAATGCAATGCATTTCATTAGTACACATGTATGTGATGCACCTTCTACACATGTTTGCGACACACCTGTTCATCTGTCTAAAGAACAAAAACTGTGATTGTAATAAAATTAATAAATAAATAAAAAAAAAAAAAATAAAGAACAAAAACTAAAATGATGGTGCAGTTTGTGCAAGGATGGGCTGTGAAGGTGCATTCAAAGAAGCTGAACAACATCTTAGAAATATAATTACTCTTTGTAACTATATCACATATATAACCATTTATACCAAAAACAAACCTAATTTTATACAGTGCTTTTAAGTATTGATCACACATAATATCACAAAACCAGTGATGGCTATTATGCAATGAATACACTTGACTTGACCATTCCTAGTTCTCATGCTCTTTCTCGGTACATTTACCATATGTTTGCTCAGAGGTTGATGCACTTGCTTGCAGCGGGCTTCTTCTCTTCTTTCGAGGGCATCTTTTCATGTTAAGACTGATTAAGTCAGAGTTTGAGTTGCAATTACTTATTACTTTTTTCTTAATTTTTCACTTAAACCGGCACATAAGTCTTCAATCTCCCTCAAGAATAATTTAAGACATGACGAGGTAGAGGTGACAACGAAGGTGGTAGGGAATCAGCTGCACGGCCACCCTGCTGCCCTCTGTCAAGAGTTAAATTCTACAATAAAATAAAAAAAATAAAAAGAATAATAATTCCAAAACTCTTCCCTTTTAAAATAAAGCTGTAGTGCAGAGTTGTGCATATGCATATGCATATGTGTATCAAATTTCAGGCTACAGGTTATTTGATTTTTGACCTTGACCTTTCTGGGTTATCCTTTGACCTTGGAGGTCAATCATCACCCCAAAATCATATAGTAGACATCACGTCATATATGTGTACCACATTTCAGGTCAATAGGTCAAACGGTTTGTGAGCTACATGTGATTTAAAATCGTGGACAGACAAACGGAGAACCACGGTAGCGTATTATATGAGAAGATCCCTTAATCATGAGCTGGGGGGAGCCGGAAACTATCCAGTAGCAGTGTGGGACATAAGACAGTATATAACCAGGGATGAGAAAGTAATCCATTGTGGGCCCCACACGTCTAAATTTCAATTTGAACAAATTGAGAAATGCCAGTTAACTGAATATACACATCTTCAACAAATGGAAGGAAATGTGGATTACCTTGTGTAACACTCTCACAGACACAGGGAAAACATGCAAACGCCACACAGATGGTGATATTGTGAGGCATTTGAATGCAGAAAATTAGATGCATGAACACGTTAAACATTCATACAATGTTTCTGCAAGGTGAGGTTAGATGATTATTTAGGGTCACAAAGTAATTAATTACATTTATATAGCACTTTTCTAAACCACTCTGAGAGTTTTACATAGACACTGGGGAGCCACAACAACCAACGCCAATGTATAGCATCCACCTGAATGATGTGACAAGCAGCCATTCTTATGGCAGTACACTCGGCACACATCAGCTATTAGATGGTGAAGGGGTAAGAGAGATAAAGGGTATGATTAGGAAGCCAGAGTGACCAGACTGTGGTGGGCAATATACCCAGGATATCGAGGTACACCCTAATCTTTTCGTAAGATGCCCAGGGATCTTTTGTGGCCACAGAGAGTCAGAACCTTGGTTTTACATCTCATTCAGAGGACTGCACCATTTTTACAGCACAGTGTCTCCATCACTGCATTGAGATCCACACACAGACCACAGGGTAGGTGCCCCTGCTGGCCTCGCCAACACCTCTTCCAGCAGCAACCCCAGCTTTTCCTAGATGGTCTGGCATACAAGTACTTTCAATCATTTCTAAACTGCTTAATTCTGAACAGGGTCACGGTGGCCTACTGGAGTTTATCCCAACTAGCATAGGACACAAGGCAGGAAAAAACCCTGGAGAGGGTGCCAGTCCATTGCAAGGTGGAGACACACACAAACACACACACACTAAGACCAATGTAGGATCACCAGTTCACCAAACCTGCCTGTCTCTGGACTGTAGGAGGAAACCGGAGCACCCAAGAGGAAATGGGGAGAAGAGGCAAACT
>NW_024381033.1:0-18705 GCF_016835505.1 Polypterus senegalus | reverse complement strand
AATTCTCCAACTTCCGTGTGGGTGGAAGGCTGAAATTTGGCAGGTTCATTCCTTACAGCTTCCTTACAAAAGTTGGGCAGGTTTTATATCGAAATTCTACGTAATGGTCATAACTGGAAGCAGTTTTTCTCCATTTACTGTAATGGAGATGAGCTTCAACGCCGTGGGGAGTTTAGTGTGACATCATCACGCCTCCCGTAATCCGCGCAGTACATAGAAAACCAGGAAGACCTCAAAAAGCGCTGAAGAAAACATGCATTATATAATTGAGAAGGCAGCGAAACAATAAGAAGCGGCGAGTGACATATACAACCATATTCATGAGTTCTGCTACTGAAACAAAGCCGATGTAAACCTACACTTTAAATTAAGTTCATAGACAGGCTGCGCTGGCGTTTGTAATTTAGTGCCTGCCCATATAAGGCCGTCCGTCAGCGGCAATCAATAGCAAACTGCCACTAAATATTCACGGGTGAAGGACTGTGCTTATGGAGGAAGATGAGATGGTCAGGGTGGTGTTTGACACAAACTCAGCGAAACTGCGAGAGAAAGTTTTAAGTGCCAGGACTAAGGTAACATTAAATACAGCCATGGACATAGCGAGATGGCACCAGCACAGCTGGGAACCTTGATGCATGTACACGGAGTGGCTCCGTGAACTGGCGCAGTGCACAGATAAAAGCAACAGTTCCAAAGGCTGAACAAAAACCGAATTACACAATTGAAAAGGCAGCAAAAATATGAAGGCGTCTGATACATACAAGCATATTCATAAATCCAGCTACTGCGGAAACAAAGCACCACGTTGGAAAAAGTCAATGTCCGCTAAAGGAAGACAGTGTAAAAAACCCGTGCATGCAGTGTGTCAGGTCTCAGATAAAGAAGAAGGCGAGCTGTTTATTGATGCAGTAAGAAGCGAATCGATGAATGAAACCTGTCATCTTTACAGCGATTGACAAACACGGAATGTAACTTGAACACAACACATCCTACAAATACGAACCTGATTGAAAGAAATAATGATAATCAAATCCTTGATGACAGCAACACTCAGTAACACTCACAAAACAAATACTGTATATTGACAGTCATGTTACGTTATTTTTAAAATGTTCCCTTTTCTTTTCTAGCTTTTTAACACACTACTTCTCCTGCGATCTGGCGGGTATATATATATGTATATATATATACCCGATCTACATACTCGAATAATGGATACTTTATTAGCCATCAATGATTGTTTTGGTAAAGCCATACTCAGTGTATTCATTAGATGAGCGGTAAAAAGTAAGGCGAGGGAGGATGACTCATTGAGGCATGCAGGCTGTAGTCTTGGCGTCAACTCTATCTGAATTGCGATCACATTTGAAAAAATATATCTTTTCAAGTTCTATTTAGTCCATATGTGTCAAACTCAAGGGCGCGGGCCACATCCGGCCAGTGTAATTATATCCGGCCCGAGATCATTTTATATACTGTATTATTGTTATTAAAGCCGGGTATATGAAGCGCTGGTAACACAATAAACTACAGATCCCATAATGCAGCGCTCAGCTGCAAGTTATTGCGAAGCTAGCGATGCTGAAGAAAAGTTGATTCTGAAAATAGAGCCTTTAAAAACCGATGGGAGGCTGAGTATATGTTTACTGAACCCGTGTGTCTCATTTGTGGAGCTATTGTGGCTGTAATTACAGAATTTAATCTAAGGCGGCACTATAAAACAAAACATCAGGGTAACCTGAAGACCTGAATGCAATGCAGAAGATACAGAAAGCAGAAGAATTAAATAAGAATCTGACACTTCAGCGGACGTTTTACCGTGCACAATCACAAAGTGATTTCAATTGAGCTGCTTTTATGGGAGACACAACCACTTGCCCCACTTTCCCTGTTGCCAAGTAATGTTAAACCAAGTCGTCACTACGGTGTTCCCAAATCGCACTTTGCTGATAAACTGGCGCACTGAGTTTGCACGGCTTTGGTGACTTTGAAGAACAAAAAAGTCCGTCTACATGCGGCTCGAACCTTGTGCATGTTTGGTAGCACATATCTGTGTGAGAAGCTCTTCTCAGTGATAAAGACTAACAAAACAGCACACAGGAGTAAGCCTCACTGATGAGCACCTGCAATCCATCCTGAGAATCTCCACAACACAGAACCTCACACCAAACAGAAACGAACCTGTGGCCAAAAAAGATGCCAGGCGTCCAGCTCTAAAATGACATATGAGCAAAGACAACTGAATGATTTGATTTGTTATTGCTGAAAGGAACACATTTTATTTATATTTCCAGGTTTTGTTATGCAGCATGTTCATATTTGAATTTGTATAATTTTGACAGGATATATTTTTATGGAGAGCAAAATCTTTTGGGATATTTAAAATCTAAGTTTATTTTTATAAAATATAAAATTACATAAGAGTAAAGAAATTTGAATGTTTGTTCTTTTAATGTTTACTTTATTTCTAACTTGTATAATTTAGACAGGATATATTTTTATGGAGAGCAAAATATTATAAGTTGTTTAAGGTTTGAGTTGATTTATTCAGGAATAATATTCCTGTCTGTTTTACCATTCCTACCAAAGATATTTCTGTCGACTAAATAAAAATTCCTTCTATTTAAAATTTAAATAGAACTTGAACAAATCTGATAGTTCATAATATCCACGCAGACTTGCGTAAGGCGGGAGTTATCCGTTTTAACAAACAGCGTATTGCACTGATCTGAAATAGCTGTGTGTGTATATATGTAGATATGTATGTATATGTATATATATGTTTATATATGTGTGTGTGTATGTATGTATATATATATATATATATATGTATTTGTGTATATATATATGTGTATATGTATATATATATATATATATATATTTATATGTATATATATATATATATATATATATATATATATATATATATATATACAACAACACTCATCACTCACAACAGTGACAAAACAATTACATTGACAATCATGTTACGTTATTTTCAAAATGTTTCCTTTTCTTTTCATTGCTTCTTTAACACACTACTTCTCCGTGGGGAGTTTAGTGTGACATCATCACACCCATGTAATCCATGTCTAGAAAACCAGGAAGAGCTCCAAAACTGCTGGAAGAAAACATACATTATATAATTAAAGACGGCAGGAACAATTAGAAGCGAGCAAGTGACATATAAAACCAGATTCACGGCTCCGTGAACTGGCCGAGTGCGCAGACAAAAGCAACAGTTCCAAAGAGTGCTGAACAAAAACCGAATTACACTGCTACGCTCAGCTAGACAAACCACTTGATGGACTCAATGGTGTAGAGCTTTGCCTCTAGTGCGGCGTCGAGGTTCGGATTCGATTGGGGAGGCACTGGTAATATGCGTGCATCCCGATTCATTTAAACCTCTCATCCCCTTGGTTTTGTGCGTATGAAAAAATATGCGGTTAGCAGAAAGACAAATCACCAATTGAAGCTTTATGAATAATGGATACTTTATTGCGATCAATGATTGTTTTGGTAAAGCCATACTCAGTGTATTCATTAGATGAGCGGTAAAAAGTAAAGCGAGGGAGGGTAATTTATTGAGAACGCCAGGCAAAACCACAATAGCGCGTGCCTCGATGTACTGTAGCTGCGTCAAGCTCGATCTGAATTAGCGATCACATTTGAAAAAATATATCTTTTCAAGTTCTATTTAGTCCACATGTGTCAAACTCAAGGCCATCGCAGGCCACATTCGACCCAGCGTGTAATTATATCCGGCCCGAGATCATTTTATATATTATTGTTATTAATGGCGGGGATATAAAGCGCTGGAACAAAATAAACTACAGATCAATAATGCAGCGCTTCAGCTGCCTGCGCTTAATCAAGTGTAGCTTATAATGCTGCCAAGTTATTAGCGCTAGCCCACCGATGCCAAAGAAAAGGTGATTCTGAACATAGATCCTTTAAAACCGATGGGAGGCTGAGTATATGTTTACTGACATTGCTGAGTAAACCCGTGTGTCTCATTTGTGGAGCTAATGTGGCTGTAATTACAGAATTTAATCTAAGGCGGCACTATGAGACAAAACATCAAGATAACCTGAAATACCTGATTGCAATGCACAAGATACAGAAAGCAGAAGAGTTAAAGAAGAATCTGACACTTCAGCAGGCGTTTTACCGTGCAAAATCACAAAGTGATTTCAAGTGAACTACTTTTATGGGAGACACAAATCTACCAGTGCAACTTACCCACTTTCCCTGTTGCTAAGTAATGTTGAACCAACTTGCACTCACGGTGTTCCCAAATCAGCACTTTGCTGATAAACTGAGGCGCACTGAGTTCATACGGCATTTTGGTGGCTTGAAGAACAAAAAATTTTGAGTTGTTTACTAACCCATTTGCCGTCGATGTGGAAACTGCACCTGTGCAGATTCAGATGGAGAGTGATTGAGCTGCAGTGTAATAGCACACTGAAGGCAAAAGTGCGATACTGCCGGCCCGCACGTTTATTCTCCATTCCTGCAGAAATGCTCCAGCTCCGTCTACATGCGGCTCGAACCTTGTGCATGTTTGTAGCACATATCTGTGTGAGAGCTCTTCTCAGTGATAAGACTAACAAAACAGCACGCAGGAGTCGCCTCCATGATGAGCACCTGCAATCCATCCTGAGAATCTCTACAACACAGAACCTCACACCAAACAGAAAGCAACTTGTTGCCAAAAAAAGATGCCAGGCGTCCGCTCTGATAAAATGACATAAGAGCAAAGACAACCGAATGATTTGATTTGTTATTGCTGAAAAGAACAAATTTTATTTATATTTCCAGGTTTTGTTATGCACCATGTTCATATTTGATTTTGTATAATTTTGACAGGATATATTTTTATGGAGAGCAAAATCTTTTGGGATATTTAAAATTTAGTTTATTTTTATATAAAATTACATAAGAGTAAAGAAATTAGAATGTTTGTTCTTTTAACGTTTACTTTATTTCTAACTGATATAATTTAGACAGGATATATTTTTATGGAGAGCAAAATATAAGTTATTTAAGGTTTGAGTTGATTTACTCCGAATAATATTCTTTTACTAAATAAAAATTCCTTCTATTTAAAATTTAAATTGAACTTGAACAGATCGATGAGTTCATAATATCCACGCAGACTTGCAGTAAGAAGCGGGAGTCATCCGTTTTAACAAGCAGCGTATTGCACTGATAAGAAATAGCCTGCCCATTTAATTATTTAGGAATGGATAAATAAATTAAGATTTTGTACAAATAATGTTTTCATTTTTCTTCCTTCATGGATTCTGGCACCCCAGCAACAGTTGCTGCACCCCAAAGACTGTATATATATGTGTGTGTGTGTATATTATATATATATATATATATATATATATATATATATATATATATATATATATATTGTCAGCTTGGGTCAAGATTTGCACAGAGACACAGAAGGTCGTAGAAAAAGGATTTTTATTCAGACACACGCAAACACATGAGCTTAAACGTGCTCCATGACAAGTCAGATATAACAGTTCTGCTAGGAGCAGAGAGAGATAGAAGCAAACAATCAATTCCAAAACTGGCAGGGGCTGCACAAGGCTTATAAGTCGGGATTACCTGAGGCTTGTATGCAGCGTTATAGTGCAGGATAAGGAGCAATGTGTAGTCAGTGTTTCAGGGTTTGTGGTTTTCCCAGGGCATCTGTCTCTATTTGGGGTGCGATCAGCCCTCCAGCTCACACCCTCCCTCAGCTTTATTCACATTCTTGTGAATCAAGCGACTCTCTGTACTAGGTTCATTTAGTCGTGATAACTGCGTCTGCGTTGGCGTGTTCAGAACCTGGTCGGTGCTTTACTGTGAAACTGTAAGGTTGTAAACTCAGAAACCATCTCATTAGACGAGAGTTTGTATCTTTCTGTTGGTACAACCACTGAAGTGGAGCATGATCAGTTACCAAAGTGAAGTTTCGTCCCCACAAGTAATAGCTGGCCTTCACAGCCCACCTAATTGCCAAGCATTCTTTCTCAATTGTAGAATAATTCGTTCCCTAGGAAGTAATTTCCTACTCAAATATGTGATTGGATGTTCTTCTCCATCAAAATTTGTGACAGGACTGCGCCCACACCAGATGCACTTAACGTCTGTTTGCAAGATAAAATCTTTTTGTGAAATCCGGGTTCCTTAGAACTGGTAAGAAGACAATGCTTTTTAAATGCGTTGAAAGAATGTTGCAATTTCTGTCCACAAGATAGGTCGGTTTTTTCTGCCTCTAGTAAGTTCTGTAAGAGGAGCAGCTCTATGTGCAAAATTTGGAATGAATTTTCTGTAGTAACCAGCGAGTCCCAGAAAGGCATACTTGTTTCTGTGTCCCAGGTCTGGATAGAAAGCATTTCTTCTATTTTCCTTAATTGTGGCCTAAGTAAACCCTTGCCCATAGAATAGCCTAAGTAATGAGTCTCCGGACATGCCTAGTTTACATTTCTTAGGGTTAGCAGTAAGGCCAGCCTGTCTCAAGCTTTCAAGAACAGCTTGAAGCGCTCTAAGTGTGTTTTCCAATCATTGCTAAAATCACGACATCGTCAAGGTATGCCCAGCATATTCAGAGTGAGGACGAGGATCTGATCCATCAAATGCTGAAAAGTTAGAGGTGCCCGTGAAGACCAAGCGGGGAGTCTTGTAAATTCATAGAGTCCGTCAGGAGATGCTAAATGCCGTTTTCTCACAACTGCTAGCCTCTAAAGGCACCTGCCAAGCTTCGTGAGATCTAGCGTGGAGATATAGCTCGCCTGCCCAGTTTTCCAACAGTTAATCGACACGGGGCATGGGATAAGCATCAATTTAGAGACCTTATTCAAGCGTCTGAAATCGATACAGAACCGAACCGAACCGTCTTGCTTTGGGACTATCGACTGGGCTGCCTGCACCAGTCACTTTTACTTTCACGAATTACACCCAGTGTCAGCATCTTTTTTACCTCTTCGCGCACAATATTTCGCGCTTCCGGTATCCGGAGCGGCGCATCTGTCGAACATCAGATCTAATGGTAATTTTATGTTTTGTAATGTTAGTCTTGCCTGGTAAATCTGAAAAGACATCAGTGTTCCGTTCTATCAAAAGATAGCAGGTCTGTCTTTTAGCGTGTCAGTAAGATCGTTACCAATGGTAACATCGGTCTGAGAAACAGCAGCCAAGGAAGTGTTAACCTCTTGTGGTCGTGCCATTCCTTCAAGAGGTTAATGTGTAAAATCTGGAATGGTTTGCGCCGGCCCGGTATTCTAACCTTGTAATTTACCGGACTCATACGCTCCTCAATAATGGCAGGGCCCTGCCATTTAGCTAAGAATGTGTGGATCCGAGGGAACCAGTACCAAAACACGATCGCCAGGTTTGAACTCACGGAGCTTGCTCGCCTATCGTAAAGAGCGTTTCTGAGTTTCCTGTTCTCGTTTTGGTGTTCCACAGCAATAGAGGAAAGCATAGAAATTCTGTCTTGACTGAAATTAGTCTATCTGCAAAGCTTCGTCTTTGAGCTGCTCTCTAGTTTCCTATCCATTCCTCACATACCACATCCAGGATGCCTCGCGCCGCCTGCGAATAACAACTCGAAGGGACTCAAGCCAGTGGGCGCCTGTGGTGATTCTGCCAGCGTACAAAACAAAAGGTAGGACAGTGTTCCATGTTGTGGGATCATTATGAGCAACTTCGCCTGATCATCTGTTTCAATGTTTTGTTAAATCGCTCGGTTAAACCATTGTTTGAGGATGGTAAACAGTAGTACTCAATTTCTTAATAGCAAAGCTGTCACACAATTGTTTCATCAGGAGAAGTGAAAGGTGTGCCTTGATCAGTTAAGATTTCTCTAGGGATATCAATACGAGTAAAAGTTTCACATAGTGCTTTGGCTACAGCGAAGAGTTGGCCTTTTTCAGCAATCATTTCTGGATATCGTGTTGCACAATCAACCAACACCAGCAAACATTGGTATCCATCCTTAGTCTTAGGTAATGGTCCCACAATATCTAATCCCTACAGCTGAAAGGGAACTTCCAATATGGGCATAGGACAAAGGGGCCGAGGAGGCTTATAAGCAGAGCGATCTGGCAGTCTGGACATGAAGTACAAAATCGTTCAACATCTTTTCCCATATTAAGCCAATAAAATCGTTTTGATAACCGGTCTCTAGTTTTGTGGCACAGGTGTCCCAAGATGTGTGAATGTGCCAGATGCAAAACAGTTTCCCTATGTGCTCAGGTACCACCAGTTGTTCAATAAATTCCCCTCAAATGATCTGAGATCACTCTGAAAAGGCAACCGTCCTTTTCTATAAAGTGTGGGGTTTTCACACCCCCGGAATTACGCTCTTGGTAATAAGAGTCATTAGCAGGGCGAGCCTGTTTAAATGCATATTCTAATGAGCTATCAGTATGCTGCAAACGCACAAAATCTGATTGTTCGTTAACGCTCGGTTTGTGTTCGGAGGCTTTGCAATCTGGGAAGATGTAGAAGGACCAGCCCATTCTGGAAGATTGTCGGGGGTGACCTCCTCCGTCTCGCTGGAGAGATCGGGTTCAATATCTAAGTTGGGCTCTAGATTTTCCCGGCCGCTACCAGTTCTTAGTCTTGGTTTTCTTCTTCTTCTCCCCCCCCACTAAGTTCATTAGTGGACTGGACTACTGGTCCCTTACATTTATTAATCAGTTTCGGAAAAAGGGCATTTCTCCGTCCTATGAGTAATGGCCAAGGGCACGAGTCCGAAACGGCAGACCAAACCTTAAAGTGGCGCCCCCTATAAGTTAAAGGAAGAAGTAAAGTCTGATAATCTTTAACATCACCATGTACACAGCGTATTTTTACAGTCTCACAGTCTCTAAGGCATTGTTCATTAAGACAGTCTCGTCTCACAATACAAAGGTCACTTCCGAATCTAACAATGCTGAGATTTCTCTGTCCCCCAATTTCACCGGATCAACAAGCCATCTTTTCCATCCGGATATGTAATAGTTGAGCAACAAATCTCGGCCAGTCCAATCTCCATTGAATGAGCTGGAGACAAGCGACATTCTCTTGCCAAATGGCCGAGCTGATCACATCGGAAACATCTACGGTCGGCTCCGCTTCCGAAATATCCTCTCGGCGTCCACGCCGACGCGTTCTGTAGTCCACGCGGTCTCGACCCGCTGTTGCCGCTGTCTCCCCAGAAACAGGCGTCCCATCTACGACTGGATTTCCCGGGGTCCTACCTGACCCCATTAGATTTTCAGGTCCTGCAGCTTGTCGATCGAGCGGCGAGAATGTCCTGGACGTTATTCACAGGTTGAAGCAGCCACGAAATTCACCGCTCTTTCTCCAAGTGGACTGTGAACCCTCTAATCGTCTGGACATAATCGTTAATGATTTAATATCATGGCGTAGAAATTCATCTCGAAGAACTTCAGGTATGCCGGCCAGTAATATATTCACGACAACTGTTTCCATCACGTCTCCTTCAAACCAACAGTGCACTTTATGTATCAAATCTTGAATTTGCGCACGGATTGGGTCATCCATGTTTAGTTTCCAGTCTTTAAGTGCAATGTTTTAGACTTCTGAAATAAGTCTTGCGCATCCATCTGTGCAACCACTCCTGGTACCACTTGTCACGCTTGGGTCACAGATTTGCACAGAGACACAGAAGGTCGTAGAAAAAAAGAAGGATTTTTATTCAGACACCGCAAAACACATGAGCTTAAACGTGCTCCATGACAAGTCAGATATGACAGTTCCGCTAGGAGCAGAGAGAGAAAAGCAAACAATCAATTCCAAAACTGGCACAGGCTTATAAGTCGGCGGAGTACAGCTTGAGGCTTGTATTACGCGTTATAGTGCAAGGATAAGGAGCAATGTGTAGTCAGTGTTTCAGGGTTTGTGGTTTTCCCAGGGCGCCTGTCTCTATTTGGGGGTCGATCAGCCCTCCAGCTCACAATATATATATATGTATATTATATATATATATATGTGTATGTGTATATGTATATATGTATATATATATATATATATGTGTTTGTATATGTATATATGTATAGTATATATATATATATATATGTGTGTTTGTATATATATATGTGTGTATATATGTGTATATATGTGTATATGTGTATATATATATATATATATATATGAGACAGCAACACTCATCACTCACAACAGTGACAAAACAATTACATTGACAATCATGTTACGTTATTTTAAAAATGTTTCCTTTTCTTTTTCATTACTTCTTTAACACACTACTTCTCCGCTGCGAAGCGCGTTGGTATTTTGCTATCTATACTAATAAAAAAGGCAAAGCCCTCACTGACTGACTCACTGACTCATCACTAATTCTCCAACTTCCCGTGTGGTAGAAGGCTGAAATTTGGCAGGCTCATTCCTTACAGCTCACTTACAAAAAGTTGGCCAAGTTTCATTTTGAAATTCTACACGTAATGGTCATAAATGGAACAAGCATATTCATGCCTGCAGCTACTTCAGAAACAAAGCACGGTGTAAAACTAAAGTTTAAATTAAGTTCATAGACAGGTTGCACGCTGGCGCTTGTCATGCCCACGGCTAATGCACGGGATACAAGTTTAATGAGAGCACGCAAGGTATAAACGACAGTTTTGATCACTTTCTAAGTTCAAATTGCTGGTCAAAGGGTGTGCTTATGCAAATTCCGAGAGACTGTGTTTGTGGGGATTGACAGTTAAGACGGGTGGAGGAGTGACGTCATCCTCTCCCCTCCCATTCACCTCATTTCCCTCTGAGCTGAGCTCCGGCGGCTAACAGCCTCCTCAAGCAACTTTGTCACACTGCCACTCAAATACTCACAGAAAAATCCACAAGTTAATACACACTCTGTCTTTAGAGTTTCTCCACACTGAATCCTCCAGGCACTACTAACAAAAGGTTACATTGACAATCTCATTACAACAGCAGTACACACGTCAGTAAATATAGGAAGGATGGTCCCTTGCATGTGTGTGAACTGTTAGCATTTGAATGTGTTATGACTGCATATAGCACTGAACCAAACTCTCTGTACTATTATGAAAAGTGTGACGAAACAATATTAGGCAGGTGGTTTTAATGTTATGATCCATGAATTAAGTATATGTGTATGCATGTGTGTATAGAAGTAAATAAATAAACAAATACATAACATTTAGGAGGTGGGGGAAAATGTGTGAATTCTGCTTTCTAACTGCAAAGTAAGCTACACATTAATTTGTTTTGCAAAATTATGCAATTTAAAAAATAAGTCCAAAGAATTGTCCTTTAAACAACTTGCTGACCTGTAAAAATAGTCAATGGTGTGATTTCAATCTAGTAAGCCAGTGTAAGTTAATCAAATTGGGGTTTCATTAGAAGTGACTTGGTGACTGTGGTGATCTTCCCAGAACCAACTTAAAAATAAGACTGCAATATTTGGGGTGAAGTTTATGCAGAAATACGGCAACACAGCCAGAAGCAAATGAATTTATACAGTGTAGCAAGCAATTTTTACATGTCCAACTACAATATATATGCTGTTAAAAATTACCATTCAGCCCACCTATATGATGACTAAGTTGCCATATTTACATAAACATAATAAAAAGTTGGTCTAAACAAGCAATACTAACACAATAATCAAAAATGAACAATTGACCTCTTCACTATGTACCAATATTTTAGGTGCAGTATCTTTGCTGTTATTCATGGCAGCTTGCTTGTTAGTTCACTGACCGCTATAGTTTGGACATTCTGGTCTTTCAATTCTTGCTTAGTTTGACCCAGGCAAGAAAGCCTCTAAACACCACAAATAACTTCCCTTTCCTATTATCAGCTTTGGACAAAGGTGGCACTGTCCCCAAGCTGTTAGGCTTTCAGTGGAACACAAGGACTTCTATGTGAAAAATATAAGACTTGAAAGAGATTCAAGTCAACTTCTCTGATCCAACCTGCATTCTAGGCTAAACTATCCTATCAGTAGTAAATTTAGATCTTTATGTTGATGTTTTATAGTAATTACAATATTTTGCATTAGAAATAATTTATCTTAAGAGTAGTTATCTGATCTTTTATTAGATGCTAGAGATTTGCAGGAGAGTTTAGTCTCTAAATTCCTGCACTGTATATGGCATGTATTAAACGAGCCAGAATTTACTACTAAAGAGCGATTTCCATTTTTTAGACATTCTGATCCTAGTGTGAAAAATCTTATTTTATTGTAATTTATAAATGACATACATTTTATGTATAAACTGAAACTGTTTAGTGTAAAAAAAAAACAAAAAAACAAACAAAAAAAACAGTCTATACTTTACTGTAAATTAAAGTTACTTCTACCTACCTAACTTTCTTCAGACTTTCTCCAGTTTCTTACTAATATTTTGCAATTGTACCAATCTACCAATAAAAGCAAACCATTTAACCATATTTAAAAATATGCACTCATTTACTATAAATATTTGGAAGTTAATTAACATTAATTTCATTTTTATCGAGATATCTCACATAGAACATATTGCACACCTCCTATTGAACCATTTATCTGACAAAAAACAGGCAATCTGATCATTGACCTTGACTCATTAAATATCTTAACGTACCTGTTCACCCAAATATTCCACATCAAGTGCCAGCTGTAATCGAATCTTGTTGTCATCACTTAAACCTCCATTTGCACCAGTACTACTTGAGGTTACCGTCTTTTCTTGTTTGTTTTAGTCTTTTTAAACTTTCTTCCATTTTCTTTACTGAGCTAAGAACATCAGAAACAGTTTCAAAGTACCTGAAAAAGGCTAACAGATTAAAACATTTTACAAACAGAATGAAACCAGGTTGTGTGTATTAAATCACAAAATGTAATATTCTGATTCTCGAATAGTATTTACTTCAGGGTTGCAAGAGGCCTATCCCATCAGCCCTGGGTAGAAGGTTGGGACCTAGCTAGCCCATTGTAGGAAAAAGTAATGTAAAACTTTAATTATAAATACAACTTTCTACAAAAAGAACAAGAAAAAAAAATAAGATGACTGGTTTGTTTTACCTTTGAATGCTGTTGCTAAGTGCACCTCTTAACCAATCCTGTATTACCATGGGGTTAAGAATATCTTTATAATCACTCGGAGTTGACAGAGAGGTTTTAAGCATTGTCAATGTAAACTGATGCTTTGGCTGGAATCTCCTGTATGTGTAACAATAAAGGTGACAATCAAACGGTCTTGCAATTAAACATAATTCATATACAGTGGTGTGAAAAACTATTTGCCCCCTTCCTGATTTCTTATTCTTTTGCATGTTTGTCACACAAAATGTTTCTGATCATCAAACACATTTAACCATTAGTCAAATATAACACAAGTAAACACAAAAATTCAGTTTTTAAATGATGGTTTTATTATTTAGGGAGGAAAAAATCCAAACCTACATGGCCCTGTGTGAAAAAGTAATTGCCCCCTTGTTAAAAATAACCTAACTGTGGTGTATCACACCTGAGTTTAATTTCAGTAGCCACCCACAGGCCTGATTACTGCCACACCTGTTTCAATCAAGAAATCACTTAAATAGGAGCTGCCTGACACAGAGAAGTAGACCAAAAGCACCTCAAAAGCTGACATCATGCCAAGATCCAAAGAAATTCAGGAACAAATGAGAACAGAAGTAATTGAGATCTATCAGTCTGGTAAAGGTTATAAAGCCATTTCTAAAGCTTTGGGACTCCAGCAAACCACAGTGAGAGCCATTATGCACCAATGGCAAAAACATGGAACAGTGGTGAACCTTCCAGGAGTGGCGGCCGACAAAATTACCCCAAGAGCGCAGAGACAACTCATCCGAGAGGTCACAAAGACCCCAGGACAACGTCTAAAGAACTGCAGGCCTCACTTTCCTCAGTTAAGATCAGTGTTCACGACTCCACCATAAGAAAGAGACTGGGCAAAAATGGCCTGCATGGCAGATTTCCAAGACAGAAACCACTGTTAAGCAAAAAGAACATTAGGGCTCGTCTCAATTTTGCTAAGAAACATCTCAATGATTGCCAAGACTTTTGGGAAAATACCTTGTGGACTGATGAGACAAAAGTTGAACTTTTTGGAAGGCAAATGTCCCGTTACATCTGGCGTAAAAGGAACACAGCATTTCAGAAAAGAACATCATACCAACAGTAAAATATGGTGGTGGTAGTGTGATGGTCTGGGGTTGTTTGCTGCTTCAGGACCTGGAAGGCTCTGTGATAGATGGAACCATGGATACTACTGTCTCAAAAATCCTGAAGGAGAATGTCCGGCCATCTGTTCGTCAACTCAAGCTGAAGCGATCTTGGGTGCTGCAACAGGACAATGACCCAAAACACACCAGCAAATCCACCTCTGAATGGCTGAAGAAAAACAAAATGAAGACTTTGGAGTGGCTAGTCAAAGTCCTGCCTGAATCAATTGAGATGCTATGGCATGACCTTAAAAAGCGGTTCATGCTAGAAAACCCTCAAATAAAGCTGAATTACAACAATTCTGCAAAGAGGAGTGGGCCAAAATTCCTCCAGAGCTGTAAAAGACTCATTGCAAGTTATCGTAAATGCTTGATTGCAGTTATTGCTGCTAAGGGTGGCCCAGCCAGTTATTAGGTTCAGGGGGTAATTACTTTTTCACACAGGGCCATGTAGGTTTGGATTTTTTTTTCTCCCTAAATAATAAAAAACATCATTTAAAACTGCATTTTGTGTTTACTTGTGTTATATTTGACTAATGATTAAATGTGTTTGATGATCAGAAACATTTTGTGTGTACAAACATGCAAAAGAATAAGAAATCAGGAAGGGGCAAATAAGCCACCACTGTAGATACATACATAATGCATACAAATAATATACTTCTGCAAATAAACAAAATTGTGTGCTATGAAAGTTCTAAATTTTCAGCATTCTTGCAACAATAGCTCTTAAAAGTTATTTAATTTTATCCAAGTCATAAAAAAGATAAACATTTTGATTAAACAAGCAGCACATACAAAACACAGCTTTAGTCAAAGAAGTGACCAACTGAGTATTTCATTGCTGAGATATCAGATTATATTGATGAGACAGCAGTCAATGCAAAGTTAACCTAAAAAATAATCTAATAATAAATATAATGGAAACGAACCAATCTTGCATACTGCACAAAAAAAAGAATGACTGAGAGAATATCATTGGTCATGGGATGTGTGAACATAATATCCTCTAAGAATTAACATACAGTGTAACCATTTAGAAAAGCTGGTAGATCACAGGAGAGATGCACTGCACACAACAGATGAGAAAATCACTGTCAGCCTCTAGTGAGATCTCTGACTGAGGTGATAGACAGGAAAGAGTTAAAAAAATAAAAATAAATAAATAAATTAATAAATAAATAAATTGCAATTTGGTTTCAATCCTTACAGAAGGGGAGGAGCAAATGATAAAAAAGTCCATAAACAAATATTAACTTTTCAAATAAGTACTTGAAAATTAGATTTTGAAAGTACACTTTAAGAAGTGCCTGCTCTTCTTCCACAAAAAGCCTGAACCTCATTTACTTTAAACTGTTAAGACTCAGCTAAGCACCTTGCTAACAAAGCAAACTTTGTCATGCCATAAATTCTTATCTGCATTTAGGTCAAAGTTCTGAATGGACTACTCAAGAATGGTGACCTTTTAGTTCATTATTCTATCCTGTATACAGCATTTTTGGTTTGTAGTATGCAGTTATTCTCATGCATGCTGAAATGTGCATCTCTTCCAATTTGAGTTTTTCAGCAAAGCTTGATGTGCAGTATATGCAAAATACAGGTAAAATTCCATTACAACAAACTCCCAGGGACCAAAAAAATATTTTGTTGTAACGAAAATTTTGTTCTAATGAAATTCTGTATTTGTTACTATAGTGCTTTCTTTAACTTGCGTCCAGGCGTTTGCAATCATTTCAATAGTTTCTTTCGCGTCAATTTTAATCTCCTTCTGCCTACAAGTTATGCTGCCAAGAATTTTTCTCAGCATTACCTTGCCATAATACACTTTCAGGGTGCGAATGATGCCCAAATCCAATGGCTGACGCACTGCTGTGCAATTGGGTGGGAGGAATCCAACGTGAACATTATCTAAATGTGGAAGCATATTTTGGGATTCCCACTCCCCACCCAATGGGAATGACACGCTGAAGTGCGTCCCGAATCGCGATTGCAGCGTCTGTGAAAGATTGTTTGTCAGTTTCTGGGGCAGGGCAATAGCAGGCTCACAGCGGTGCAGTGAAGCGCCACAGAAGCAAATCATAAAAGATCGGGGTCGCGCTATAAGTCCCTGTCTTGCACCCCAAAACATGAGGCTTACTCTCAGTACTTTAGCAAAACCAGTTTTATTCAGCTTGAAACAGGAACGGCAGTTATTTATTGTAACGTGTTCTGCCACTCTGCCATACACAAATACAGCAGTCAAGCAGGGACGTGGCCGGGTCAGTGACTAATTAATCCTGTTATCTGCATTAACAATGTCCGTGCTCCTATCCTTGCATCACCCATTGAGATCTTTTCTGTTTACTTTGGCGGAGAGACGTAGCATAGCTGTGAGCCTGCTTTTGCCCTGTACAGAGGAGGAGATTGGACTTCGAATGCTCTTTGAACTTCGGGATGCTCTTCGGCATGCTGTCTAGTTGGGGGAGGTCCCAAGAGAGTTTACAAAGCTCAAATTCTCTTGAATGAGTGGCGCATTAATAGAAATGTTTCTTGAACGAGCATCAATAAACCACATAAAAACTGCTTTTTCAATGTCTTCAAATGAAGCAGTTCACATATGTTTGCAACCCGAGATTTTTCTCCTTTTTTTGCTCGGTCTTTCAAGAAAGTTGACAGTGTCTATGGCGAAATTCCAAATTCACTGGCAGTCTTTTTTCTTTGTGCCATAATTGAGAGCTATAAAAATTTGTTTTTCTTTTCTAATATGAACTGTTATCATTTTTCGTGTCTGCCGTTTCTATAGGAGGGTGACAATGAGTTAAATTCAATGGATGTTTTTCAAATGTTGATGAGCAATAAGCAAAAAGTATCACTGAAAACCGCAGGAAACAAAAAAGGCAAAAAAAATAAATGAACAGCACGAGGAAAGTTCGAAGAAAGAAAAAAAAATTACAATGCTTCTGTTTGGGGATCGTTGTGCACAACTGAGCTGCGGCCAGAGAACTAACTGCTCTGCGGATAATTCATACAGGCATTTCAAGGTCTTTTGTACACTTTGTTGTAATGAAAGTATCTGCTGAATGTACTTTGTAGTAACGAGATTTCTATAGACTCATGTCATATGGGGAAGCTGTCGGGACCATAGAAATACTTCGTTGTAATGAAAATTTTGTTGTAAAGATATTCGTTGTAACGGAATTTTACCTGTACTGTGGCATTCATACAACTAATTCAGTGCCTGTGAAATATTTTTACAGCTCTGTCTTTATCTTTATTCAGTCTTGATCTTTTTGTATTTCAACTGTTAATTTAATTTTAAAATTAGAAAACAATTTTTTTACCGTTTTCTTTTAATTTTAAAATTGAGTGAACAACACCATTAGCTTACAGTATGCATCCAGAGCTGCTCTCCAATGAGATTTATAACTGCAAGATTTATTCCCATTGCATTTTTTTGAATTTTGCCCTATGTAGTATTAATCTGAATGTACTAATAGTAAGAAGGTAATTATTAATTTCAGTTTGGATTAACTATGAATACATGAATATATGAAACAAGCATGATTTGCTTTCCTATGTTTGATTGGTCACATACACACCTCTGCTGCAAATATAAAAATTAAGTACTTTTACAAATGTGTGATTTGTACTATGGAGTTAGTTCACTAATAAACATCAAAATATATGGAGATATATATATTTTCTCATAGTGATATTACACCACTTTTACTCACATCTATCAGCTTGGTAGAAGCAGAGACCATGTCTTAAAATTTACAGAGAACAAATCATTTTATTTATAGAACTTAAGCCAATCTTCAGTAAAGTAATGGACAGTTTTCATGCTACTAGCAGAGTTAAGAGAAATACAAGAGACAGGATTGGAGGGCTTCATTGTACCGCAGTAACAGAAAAGCAGACATGTCATACCACCTACATGTAGATATCAATTTCAGCTGGAGAGTCTTTAGGATTTGTTGTATTTTTTGCTCTCTACTTTTTAGTTTGTTCTTCCTTACATTATGAGATTTTGTTCATATTTATTACAGATGGAAATTGCAGTGTTGTCACAATATGAAAATATCCAAATATAATAATGTTACTCAATTCAACAACATATAAAATGTATTCTTTTTAAGCATACTTCAAATGTATGAGACCAAGGTGCTATAAATGATAAATATACTACAAGAAATGAAGTGGAGATATCCATTTGAAAAGGGATATTCAAATTATGATCAGCTGGTATTGAGATCTAATGTGTTAAGAAAACAACTCAACCATTAAATTTACACTATCACCATCAGTCTTTACCACTTACAGAATCAGGATGGATTTATTCCTATAATGCCACAATGAACAGTTTTCAATCTACCAGTGCAGAGAGAGAGAGAGAGAAATTGAGATTTGTCAGACCAGTTCTAATTGTTCCAGCCTTCAGCTGTCCAGCTTTAGTGATTCAAAGCATCCTATAGCCTCATCATCTTGTTCTAAACAAAAAGA
>NW_024381032.1:0-5287 GCF_016835505.1 Polypterus senegalus | reverse complement strand
GACATTCCCGGGGCAAATGGTGGAGCGGAACCGGTTCAAAAAATTCCCCAAAAAGGGGGGAAAAAAATTTTGGGGACTTTCCAAAACCCTGTTTTTCCCCAGAAGGGGAAGGCCCCCCAAAAAACCCGAGGGTCGCTTTTGAAGATTTATAAAAAGCTTTTAATATATTTGACGGGCCGGATTTTTAGATTTGGGCGGTTGGGATAAAAAACTTAAAAAAAAGTTAATATAAAAGGGACGGGAAGGGGGATTTTTGTGTTATATTTTTATATATAAGTGTATTACTGGGAATTTTGTTTAAATGGGGATTTTTCCCTTTCATTTCCTTGCTTTCTTTTTTTCTGTTTGCCTTTTTTGGGGAGTATATTATAAAAAGGTTTAAAGAGGGAAAAAGTTGTTTTTTTTGTTACAGTTTGTGATTGGTTGGGTGTTTTTGTTTTGTTTGATTTATAATATATTTTTTTGTTTTTTAAATAATTGTTTGGGTGGTTTTTTTAAAAATTTCTAAAGGATATTCCAGTGGGGGGATAAAACTGGGGCTAAGGTTCGTCTGGTTTTTTTCTTAATAGAATTATTTTTCTAAAGGTGGGGTTTTTGTGGGCCCTCCCAATTAAAGGGGGCCGCACAGTGTTTTCCCTTCGCAGCCCCCAAAAACCTGGAGCCTGATCTCCCCCCCCAAAAAACATAAAACGTTCCCCCCTTAACAGTTTTAGGGGTGGGTAAGAAAAAATTGTACTCAAGAAAAAGGCATTACTTCAAAATTATATTCCAAGGAAGTAAAAGTATTCAAAAAAAAATAACTCAAAATTACCAAGTAAGGTAAAAAGTATTTGGTGAAAAAATCTCAAGTCTGATAACTGTTTGAACAAAAATAATTTATTTTTTTGTTTTGACAGACAAAAAAATAAAACAATATCAAATTCTTCCCAAAAAAATAATTAACATCTTTACAAAATAAAGATGCAAATAACAAAGAAACGGGTTGAGGTTTTTAAGAAATAAATTTTTAATAAATTTTGCTTGATAAATAGCGAGGCTTAATTGGTATCTTTACTTTGTGTGCTCCGGATCCAAAAGGTGATGGTTGTTTTCTCTCTCACCTTTTGGGGGTTGTGGGAACTTCCCATTCTCCCCCATCGGCGTCCCCCTCCTATAGTTAAAACTGAACAAGTGTCTACTGTTTCAGAGCATTGTGCCCGTGTGTGTGTGCTGACATGTGATTCTGTCGGCACCCCCAAAAACGAAGCTGAGTCTCAGTACTTTAGCGAACCATCTTTATTCACTTGCAAACAGCGGGTTATTTATTTGGGATTCCCTCTATCAAGCCCGCGTCAGGCGGGGCGTGCCCCCGGTCAGTGGCCAAAAAATGTGCCCGCCCCTTTATAATGTTTTGTATCACCCATCAATGGGGTGCTTATGGGGGAACCGCCATCTTTTCAGATTTTCTTTACGGGGGGAACTGCAAGGGGTGGGAGCCTGCAGTTGCTTCAGGGTGTCTTCCAGTCGTCCCGTTGGGGGGAAAGGTTTAAAACTCACTCACACCAGCCATGTTTCTTTGTCGGTTAATTTGTTTTGTGAATTTTTTACTTTTTTTTTGGTATTAACATTTTTTTAAATATTTTTGGGTTTGGAATGAATCATCTGATTTATATTATTTCTTATGGTAAAATTTCTTTTGATACGAGTCTTTGGTTGCAAAAGGTTTTTTAACAAATTTGCTGACGGTTCCCTTTTTTTCTTTTTTTTTCCTGTCTGGTCTGTGAGGGTTTTGGGCCCCCATGCCCATACAGTTTGATGGTCTTACGATGGGTAAACGTTTGGAAAAGGGGCCGTAATTGTTGGATTCTATTGGTGATACAGCCCCGCTACAACCCTTTTGGCTTCTTCTGGGAAAAATAGCAAATCTAATGGACAAAAATAACTAATCAAGTGTTGCAAACAAAAATTTTTTTTTTAAAAAAAGGTTAAAACCCCAAAATAAATTTTTAAAAAACCCAAAAAAAAAGTAAATGTAACTCTTACTACCCTGACAATCTCTAGATGATAGCGCAACAAACTACTCAGCTAAGTGGGGAAGGGACTTCAACACATGGAAGTAGGCTTAAGGAGGCTGGTTCGCCGAGGGGAAAGGGCCCCCTCCTTCTCAGCCCTCTGTCTCTCTGATTTATAGATTGGTACCATCAGTGAACTAACCAATGATAGTCCAAAATCAACTGGAATTTCAAACAAATTATAGAAAATAAAACAATCTAAATTTGTTAAGTAGTTCCTTTTGGGCGGACTGACATACAGAAATTTTGGTTATATATATTTTAATATATATTAGTGTAGTGCCCCGGCAGCCACGGGGAAAGATGCTTTTGGGGGTTAATTTTTATGAAATTTACTTTTGGGTTTTAAAATTAGCAAGGAAGGGGGAATTATTTTCCCTTTGTAATTTTTTGTATGTGTTTGTGTTTCAACTGGTGGGGGGGGGTTTTGGGGGTTATTGAAACCGGGGGTTTTTAAAATTGTAAATAGTTACCATAAAAGAAAGGTGGCTTCATTAATGACCTTGGCAATGGCTATGCAATGAGATAAAAACCCGTTTTCTACTTCCTAATAAAGAGATACAAAAGCACAGAGCTGTGTTTTCCCGTTTTCTAAAAAGATTGCTGAGACACCAAGTCGCCTTTGGGACATGGGGTTTGTTTGGGCCAAGGCGGGGACAGCTTGCATGGCGCTGGCATTCCGCTGGCCGCCCAAATTTTGGGGGGTCCAGGGAGTTCGGCTTTTGAAAATTTTAAAAGCCCAAACCACAGGTCGCTACAATATATATTTTTATGTGTAAAAATTTTCCGGATAGACACATGCTTAGAATGATCCTGTTCAGTACTAATCCCTGGTCCCAAAAGCTTTTTTTTTTTTCAACCCATTCACAGTCCCCTGTTTTATGGCAGTTCTTCTTAATGCAATGGGGAAAAACTCCTGTTCACAATTATCCCTCAGACAGGACCCCCCTTAGCTCCATGTTTTTTTCAACGTGAAAATTCCAAAACATGGCAGCATCTTCCTTTCCTTCTGCACATTTTTTTAAAAGCCCCTTTTAAAAAGGCCCTTTAAATTGAGGGGTGAAAATTTTCAGAAAAAAGGTATTTTATTTTAAGAAAAACTGAAAAAAAAAAAATGTTTATCACAAAAATAAATTAAATAATGATCACCTTATATAAAAAAAAATAAAAAAAAACAAACACCCCGCAACCTTTATGCCCTGGGTTGCTTGGGTTGGGAACAAAAAGCAGCTCCCTATGGTCTGATTCCCCACAACAACTACTGAACACAAACTGCGGGCCATGAGAGAAAGGGAAAACAAAACCCGCAGGCCCCGGCTTACTGTGTTTAAAACCGGTCAGAGTGTCAAAACTGACCCTGTCCACCATTCAAATAGTCTGCAATTTGGGGATGTGAGGGATCAGGGGGACCATGGAGCAATAGGGGAAAAAGGTGTGCATTGTTTTCCTTTTTGAAAGAGATGTCAGCAGGGTGCTTTTGGGAAGAAAAAATCGATGGGGCTGGGATGTTATAGGCAAAGCTCGGGAAGACTTGGGGTCCAGTATTGGGATGTTTATTTTACATTAAATACCTAAAGATTTGCAACCAACATGGTGGATGTTTGGTGGGAAAATGACAAAAATTGAAGGTGTTTACATGGTCACCATATTCCCCCCGATTCTCCACAATCCGGGCATCTGGAAAACAAATCTAATCCAATTTACGGGGCCCCAGTGGATCGGTTAACATCCTGGTGCCAGGAAACCACCGGGGGACTCCCTTCCGGGCCCATGCCCCCAACAAGGGACAAAGGGGGAAACCAAAACCCAAAATTAGGGGAAAAAGGGCCAATTGGTGTATCAAAAACATTTCTTTTAAAAACTTGAAGAGAGACTGAAAAGGGTGGGGGGGAAAAAAAACTGGGTAGAGGCTGCCCCAAAGAACCAAAGAAGAAAACAACCATTTGGTGACGTTTCGGGGTCACATATTTTATATGGGTTTTGGGGAGCCAAAGGGGTTAAGTGCAACATGAACTTACTTTTAAGACTTTTTTGCTCTTTTGTTTTCCCTAGAAAATGGGGTGGTCTTTTCTAAAAGGTATTACTTCCCCGTGTTGCTGAACACATCTACATGACAATACCAGTAAATAAGAAAGCTGAATTTCTGAACCTCATCTCATGCTCAGCTTTGATCTCAAGTCCACAAGTCCTCGGAGTCTAGCAAAAGCAAATAAATTGGCCTTGCTGTTCCAGCACTTTCAGATGTGACGGTGTTCGACAGGAACTCAAAGCAGGAGCTAACAATACGTAAAGAGAGGTGGCAAGAAAAAGGATTAAAAAAATACATATACAGAGAAAAAAAATGAATGAATAAATTTACAAGAAAATAAGGACAAAAAATAAATAAACAAATAAAAATTAGTGGAAAGATGTAGTGGAAAATCAAAACCACAGATTTTGATACAAGAAAAAGTAAGTCAAATAAAGTAAATTAATGCCTGAATTCTATATTAATGGACAATATAGAAAAATATTATTTAATAAATAATAATAATAATAATAATATGGCTGACACCCTGCTCAGGGTTTGTTTCCTGCCTTGCACCCTGTGTTGGCTGGGATTGGCTCCAGCAGACCCCCGTGACCCTGTAGTTAGGATTAAGAGGGTGATAATGGATGGATGGATGGATAAAATATACAATAATACATAAAGCTGAATGTGTGTGTTGTGGCTGAATTCCATCCCCATCCAGATGTTTTGCTTTTCTTCCTTTGATGTATTTTGTTACCAACCTTCTTATATCTTTATTTATATATTGTTAGTGATTAAGATATTGTAATACTACATTTTCTTTATGTCACTGTATCTGGACAGTACTGTTATGAGTTTTATTCACATGTGCATGTTAACTGTGGCACAATGGGCTAAGCAGTTAGAATTGCTGACCAAGCATTGGATTAGATAGCCAAAGACAACTGGAGGCTTGTGTAGTCAGCTTAAACACAGGTTAGGGTATTTCTGTCCTCTATCAGCACAAACCTTCTTTCCTTCTTGGGAGAATGAGAATCGACATGTAAGCACTATGATATTTCTGTATTTTGTGGGAGAGGAATTCAGCCCTTGTTTGAAACGAGAAGACCAGCAAATGAAGCAAGAACATATAAAAGGTCTGGACAGTGGCTGACCTTCGAGGTGTGCCAACAATAGGTGTTGGAAACCCTCCAGCGTAGGGCGAAAAATGGTGACTGTGTTGATC
>NW_024381031.1:0-9249 GCF_016835505.1 Polypterus senegalus | reverse complement strand
TTGCCCCCCCATGTCCAGAAACATTAAGGGATGCTGCAGTTGGCCACCATTTTAATGTAAAAATAAGGGACGATAATGCAGCGGGCTACATCCCTGGGGCCCCAAATTTCCATTCTTAAACGGACGATTCTGTATTTTAAAGGCGGGTGGCAACCCTAGCTGCAGTAGCTCTCTTTGGGCTGTGAATGACCTTTCCATGGTAGTACTCTCCGGTTGTAAGATGCAATCAAACTCTGCACTTTTGCAGCCTTCTCTTGGAGATCCCTCTGGAAAATTGGTGCAAAAGTGTGGTGTTTCTCAACATGATCCCTCCGACATTGTAATCTTTAAATACCCCAACGCAGTCATTACAAATTAAACACATGGGGTTTCGTTTGGATGTGGGGGTAAAATAAACAAATATTTCAGTCCAGGCAGGGTTAAACGTGCCGTTTTCATTGCAATTTTACGTTTCAGTGTTGAGAAAGACATATTATAGTACTAAGCTACTACCGCACCTGCATTTTTTTGCCTGCAGGCAAAAGTAATTTACGTAGGAATCCGGGCTTTTAGGGGACCATAGACATAATAAATACTTTATTTTTTTATTATTATACAATATATTTTATATTAATATAATATATATAAATTATATTATAATATATATTATATTATAACAATTTATGAATAATATATATTAATTTATATCTATGGCGGAACCACGGTGCCCTCGAGGTTGATTCTGGGCCCATTGAATAGCCCGGTGTAATATCTCCTTTGGAGGAGAAGCCTGCCCTCTAGTGGTAGAAGGCTTTGTGGCTTTATATACAGTACATATATACGGTATACAGTATTCTATGTCTGACTGGCAATCTGTTATATGGATGGTTACCTTCCACGTAACATTGTGGTTTGGTCTGCCAGTCGGCAAACATCCGCTATGTCTTCTAAGTGCGAGAAGAAGATCACAATATTATATTATATATACAATCTGGGAGGAAGGAGAATGCTAATCCTAGCAAACACATTGTTTATTTATTATTAATTAATTAATTTATTTATTTATTTATTGTGACCCCACTGAAATGGGTGTCACGGTCTTTAAACACTGGCTTATATCCTATGTAGATAGATAGATAGATAGATAGATAGATAATAAAATGTACTATACAAGCAAGGATAGATGACAGATAATACTTTATTAACCCCCAAAGGGGAAATTCACATACTCCAGCGCAGCATACTGAAAAAATATAAAAAAATATAAAATGTGCTACGGGATCCCCAAATGTTGTCGTGTGGACACCCGTGTTCAGTCAGGCAGCACAAGTGATTGACTCGGGCTCAAAAGCAGTGGCACTGTGGGCAGGCTGACGCCCATCTCTGCTCGGCCACAGGCAGTGCGGGAATAAGCTGAGGCTTAAGAGTGTCTTGGACTGTGAGAGGAGCCCATAGTGCGCATGTGTGTTTGTTTGTGTGTGTTTCCCCCGGGCTATGGTTTGTCCCCCTGTGTTTGCTGGGATTGCCTCCAGCTTCTTGAAACCTTGTGGAGAAATGCAGCGGTTTGAAACGGATGGGTGGATGGGTTTTGATGGTATGTGCTGAACTGGTAAACCATTCAAGTGGCATTGACTTGCCCGTAGCAGTGTTTCATTGTACACACCCCCTCCTGGTATACAGCAGTTTGCTCAGCACTCGGCGGGCATGGGTCGGCCTGCATATTTGTTCATCGGTTTGCATATCCTTGTTTTGCTCCCGCTGCCAATGGAATGTTATTTACTGCCGCATCGTGTGGGACTCTTTATTTAATGACAGAAGAACCTTGTGAGCCACAGCAGCATATGCTCGTCTTACCCTGTTATTTGTTCTTTTCCTTAATTAGCAAATTCCTAAAATTAGACACAGGAAATCCACTGCTTATTGCTGGAGATTTCCCGAAGGAATTAACATCTTGAATGAAAAAGGAAAATGGAAATATTAAATACGAAAGAGAATATACTTGACGGGCTGAAGGGAAGTCAGCGTGCACAGCACCAGGGTCTGGAGGGAGATGGCGGGGTGGAGAGCGCAGCCCAAAGGACGATTTGGATGGGGACATCCCAGCCCTCGGCGCCCCCAGCAGAACTCCGGATCAGCTGGCTGGTGTGCCCTAACAGGGAGACAGTAGACACTGGGGGGTCAAGTCACAGATGTGATCCTCTGCACGTCTTCTTTGTGTTAGCTGCGGATCACGTTCATTGGGGGCGGTAATGTATTGTTATGTACAGCAAACTCTGCGCTCACGCCATCACTTTCATTCTTTACTTTCACCTGCCTTGACCAGTAGAGTGTTTTAGGGCCAGAGGTCAGCGTGGCAAAAAGCCAAAATAAAACATAAATATGAGGAGATGAGAGGGCGGGATGCAGTGGGCACAGCGTGGCAGACATGTGGTCCTCCCGACGGGTTACAAACCACCTGTGGGGGAGGCCAGCTAGCCAGTGACCTGAGGCACCTGAGCCTTGAAAATCTCTTTGATTAGGACTTTCATGTAGAGGAGACACACCCATAGACACATGTCCAATAGATAGATAGATAGATAGATAGATGATAGATAGATAGATAGATAGATAGATAGATAGATAGATGAATAGATGATAGAATATGAAAGACACTATATGATAGATAGATAGATAGATAGATAGATATGAAAGACACTATATGATAGATAGATAGATAGATAGATAGATAGATAGATAGATAGATAGATAGATAGATAGATAGATAGATAGATGATATAAAAGACACTATATGATAGATAGATAGATAGATAGATAGATAGATAGATAGATAGATGATAGATAGATAGATAGATAGATAGATAGTAAAGGCAATATATGATAGATACTGTAGATAGATAGATAGATATTTTTTTATTTTTAAAAGCAAACTTTATTAAATAAACACAGGAATAAATACAAAAAAAAAAAAAAACACAGTAAAAACTCAAAATCTTAAGTCTTACAAAAACACGCACATTTCCCTAATGATGAATATTCATTTTAAACCATTACATATTCATATTGTTCTTGGAGTATATATTTATCTAATCCCCCCATTGCTTCCACCCCCAATCCCACTTATTCTCAATTTATTCACCCAATTTATAAAGGAATGAAACACCAAAGTCAAAGCACAAATTGCAAATTATCTTCATCACATACACAAAGCACATTATTCACGCACCACATTTCCTTAAACTTTGCTAAATTATTTGTGGACTTATAAAAATTAAAATCCACTAATATCCTACTTTCACATACTTTTCTAAAAATACAACAAATTTTCATTTCCACTCCCAGTAATCTGTTTTACGGGTCTTCCATATTGACAGTTTTGTTGCCCGATAATAAAATTAATTAAGTTCATATTTTCTCTGGTGTGTTTTGTAATTCTAACCCCAAACACAAACACCGTGCATTATACGGACCCCCAGCCCTTCTACTATTCTTTCAATTTCACTAAAAGGTCTGAGCCTCTCACAATACATAAAATGCATGAAAGACACTTTCCCTCAGACCACAAAAAGGGCAGCAATCTGAGACCCCCGGACATATAATCGATAAGAAGGAGTTCACCGCTAGTATCCCATGTACCAACCTCCACTGCAGGTCTCCCACCCTACTGGCCAATGGCGCGTACGACCTCCATGCGGGGTTCAGTCCTTGAGGGCTCCAAGCTTGTCTCTCCATGGTGTGTCGTGTCTTCGTGTCCTCAGCTGCTCCAGGTTGTTCACCTTCACACAAATCCTGTACAGCTTTTTCCCCGGGCACTGTAGGTAGAGATAACGCCTCTAGAGAACTTAAGGCTAAAACATTAGTCTCACCATCCCTCAGTTCAACAGCCGGAGACACAGTAAGCGTGGAAAAGGTGTTTCGTCAGTTGGCTTCAATTGTGATGAGAAAATTCCGTGCAGGAGTGTCATGGTTTCCCCTGTCCATTGATGATTGTACCCTGCACAGAAACTTCTCCATTAGGCGGACTGAGTGTACCCCTGTCTCCACTGCTACCACTTGTGCACTTTTCCAAGTGTAATTTTCCCAGTCAATTATGTCCTTATTGTGGTTATTCCATGTATTGGAAATGATTAATACAATTTTCAGAAAGTCCTGTAGCAGTGCCAACAGCAGGATTGTAGAACAGTGGTTCATGAAGGACCCAAAATGTGGAGAGGTCATCACAGTCCTTTTATCAACAGCAGTTGCCACGCTGCTAGAAGGTTTTTATAAAACCTGGCACCTGTAAAGTCTTGATCTTATCTAAGTGGCACAGCAGTAAACTTTTCCCAAGTCCCATATGCCTGGCTTGTTTAAAGAAAGTACGGCTAAGTTCATCCACTGGCTCTGCTCGACAGGATACAGCAGTTTTGAATGGTCTGAAGGCGAGAAAGCGCAATCCTGCTGGTAATGTCAATAAGTCCTTGTCCGCCTTCATCCAATGGTAAAATAGAACCCTTCTGTATCCAATGGGTACCAGTCCAAAAAAATCCATGATCGCCTTCTGTATCTGCTGAACAAGCAAAGGTGGAGGTTGTAGACAAATACACTTATGCACAGGCTGGAGGTCACCAGGTTATTAATGACCAGCATCCGTCCTCTATAGGATAACTGAGGAGTATCCACTTCCACTTGGCAAGCCAAACTGTAACCTTGTCCAACAGACCTCCCAGTTCTTTTGGATGTAGTGGTCATCCCCGAGATGGACTCCCAGGTACAGGAAGCCTCCAGTTGTCCTGCAGCCCCCCTTCAGTCGAGGAGGACTACATCCTTTCCAGTTCCCAACCAACACTGCACTACTTTTGTTCCAATTCACTTTAGCCAAGATGCTTTGCTGTAATTCCTCAGACAATCAGTTAATTTGTCCAAATCCTTCTGGCTTGTATGACCACAGCAAGATCATCTGCATAAGCAGTGACTTTCACAGGGTCCATGTTGCAGTTGGGGATGGAGAGACCAGTCAGCACCTTCCTCAGGTGCACCAGGAAAGGCTCCAGCCCCAGAGCATATAACATCCCGGACAAAGAACATCCCTGTCTGACTCCTTCTGACACTGAAAGGTGCACACAAGCCACCATTGACCTTTATGATACCAGAAATGTCACTATAAAGTAAACAAATATGTTTAATAAAAGACCCCCCAAACCCAAACGCCTTCATGGCATTCCATAAAAATGAGTGACTGACCCTGTCAAAAGCTTTTCCTGGTCAAGAAAAATAAGACCAGTCTGAAAACCAAACAGTTCTGCAGCAGCCAAAATGTCCCAATTAAAAAAATGTTATTAAAGATGGACCCCAGCCACGCAGTAATTCTGATCAGGATGCACCACTCTCCCTAAAACTTGGACCATCCTGTTGGCTAAGGCTTTAGAGAGAACTTTATAATCAGCGCATAAGAGAGACACAGGCCGCCAGTTCTTAATGAGACACAAGTCTCCTTCTTCGGCAGCAGCGTGATCACGCCTCTACGCAGCTCTGCGTAACAAGCCAGTTTTAAAACTCCATGAACACTTCCAATAAGTCCAGGCCGATGACATCCCAGAACTCTTTATAAAACTCCACTGGTATTCCATCGATTCCGGACCTTCCCTGTTTCAGCTGTCCCAGGGTCTGTGGTGAGTTCTGCAAAGGTCACCTCTCTTTAGCTGTGCCACATCTGCATTGGGCAGCTGCGTAAGTCCTGCAAAAGGCCTGTTGGTCTTCACTGCCACCATCTCCATCTGCAGCAAACAGAAGTTCATAAAATTCGGACCTCCTGCCTTATTTCACTGGGCTCTTGTGTCTCACTGCCATCGGGTGTTCTTATGCAATGTAAGATTTTACTCTGCGAGTTTTTTTTCTCTAAACCAAAAAAATATTGAGTTGGTGCATCCATCTCAGTCAGTCGTTGAAACCGGGCCCTCACTAAAGCCCCTGAGCCTGGTCTCAAGCAGGTGAGCCAACCCCCGTTTAGCAGAAGTCAGGCTCGCCTGAAGCTGCCATTGGACCCTTCTCTAGAAGCTGTTGAAATTCAGCTATTTTAATTTCTAAAGCTGCCATTTCTGACCCAATACTTGGGTGACATTTCTGGTATACTCCTGACACAAGGCCCGGATGTGACTCTTCCCAACCTCCCCCCACTGTTGTAAGCTGGTGAACTCCTTCTTCATATCCTTCCAGCCTCCCCAGAAATGAACAAATAACTCTTTAAAGTTTTGATCCTTAAGGAGGAGTGTGTTAAAATGCCAGTATGGACTACGAGGTCTGTAAGTGTTACAAATAAGTGTACAACACACCAAACTGTGATCAGAGAATCCAGTAGGCACAATAGAGCAAACCTTAAATAAACCTAACAGGTGCTTAAAACTATAAAAATGATCGAGTCTCGCCATTGAGATCGTATTTCCACTCGTCCGCCCAGGTGTATTGCCACAGGCCCCATTTTAGCCCTCCATACATCTTCCAGCCCAATGTCCTTAATTATTTTACCTAAAGCTCGTGCTGAGCAGGTGCGTTCCAGCCCATTATTTCTGTCTATTCTGGTATCAAGTGTACAATTAAAATCCCTCCTAACACCACCACTTCCTCAGGGTCACACTTGGATAAAAGATCTCCTAACTGTTAAAGAAGTGGAGCCTCTCCTCACCCTCATTCAGACACATTAATGAAGTGACGATACTGCCTTGAAGTTTCACCGCCACTTTCAGGAGTCGCCCTTTCACCAGCTCATCAGTGCTGCAAACTTCTACTGAGTCCTCCAAGAAATAAAATGGCCACTCCAGCACTAACATTTGTCCCATTACTAAATAAAATGTCCCCCTTCCAATCTCTGCTCCCCTCCCACTGATTTTGCTCATCAATGTGGGTTTCTTGTAGAAAGGTGACATTCAAGTCTTTTTGTCTGATAAAATCAAACAATGCACCTCTTATCTGGACTTCTCCCACCGTTAATATTTAGGGTTCCTATGTGTACACTTGCCATGGTAACAGAATAGATGATGAACACACAATGAAACATAGGGACCACCACAAAGACTGTGGAGTAGATTTAACAGGGGCTTAGCCATTAGGGGGGTGTTTAGATTGGACTGTTTTCTCAGTTTACTTGTTAAATTCTTTAGCCTCACGAGCTCTTTAACATCAAACATTCGGAGACTGCTTTGTCTCGTCGCAACCCTGGACAGACGATAGAAAGAGAGTCAATGTCAGGGAAAAAATTGCCACATCCACCCTTTTTTCCGGCGGTATTTACCAAAAACTCCTTCACACTTTGAGCGCTGTAACCCCCCCTGGCTTTTAACTCTGGGGGCTCCGAGGCAGCAGACCCATCGGAATATTACCGCGTCGTTTTCTTCCCGACACTCCCCGCATTTGAGACGTTATCGGCCGTCTCCCTAAGACGGAAAAAACCTCCTGACAAGGACCATAGGCGGGATCCCCTCCAACGACAACCCGAGCCCTGACTTAAAAAAATTCTTTCGTGCCCGATCTTCTCTTTCTCCTTGCCTTTTTGAGCAGGGCTTTTAAAATTTAATTTTTCCTCTGTCTCGTTGCTGCCTCCCTCATCCATATCAATGTCTCCCCACACACTTTCTGCTGCAGTCGCTGTTTGATCTACCGTTTCACTACCGCCTTCATTCGGCTCATCTCTGAGGCGCACTTGATTCTCCTGCCCTTCAGCTCTAGTAGCATTTATATTCTTATCACCTTGCCTCTCGCCATCAGCCACAATTTCGTGATCTTCCACTTTCTGCCCTCTATTTCTGTATTTGTACGGCTAGTTTTCTTGTTCCGTGGTGTTTCTCAGGACACTGTTTAATTAAATGTGCTTCACTCCCGACCTCAAAACATTTCATTTCGTTAGAAGTGACGAAAATCACATAATCGAAATCGCCCACTCTAAACTTCATTGCCACATTTAATTGTCATCCATTCTATTTAAAACCATAAAAACTTGTCTCCCAAATGACAAGACATGTTTTAAATCAGGCGATTCATAACCCCAAACGAATGTGCAATTTCGATACCAGACGCCAATGCCGCTCCAACTCTTTCGCTATAGTTTCATTTTTGAGAAAAGGGGGCGCATTTGAAATTGTTACTCTACGGGACGGGACGGCTAAAGGGGAAACCTGTACAAAGGAGCCATTAATAACCACCCCCTTCTCAACCACTGTCGGAACTAAATCCACAGAGCTCAAAAAAACCACGATATTCCCGCTCATTCGTGAAGCTGACTTAATATTGTCACATCCGACCACTTTGCCTACCGCCAAAACCCCCGCCTCTAAAGGAACAAACTCCTCCGATATAAGTTTAATCCCATGGCGGCGGCTCCCGACGTTCAAGATTAGCAGCCATTGCGGCTGCCGTGGCCTAAGCCACTCAGTACAAAAACAATGTAGCTGTTTTCACCAAAGAAAAGATAGAAATAAGAAACTAGAAAATTAGAAGAAAAAAGAATCACCACACTCACCTCAGCGTCCACCACCAGTTCCACTCGCTCACACTCGAGACAACCACCCAGCATGCACAGCGACAGCAAGAACAGGAAGGAGATAGATAGATAGATAGATAGATAGATAAGGTACTATATGATAGATAGATAGATAGATAGATATGAAAGGCACTATATCATAGATAGATAGATAGATAGATAGATAGATAGATAGATGATGATAGATAGATAGATAGTAAAGGCAATATATGATAGATAGATAGATAGATAGATAGATAGATAGATAGATAGATAGATAGATAGATATGAAAGACACTATATGATAGATAGATAGATAGATAGATAGATAGATAGATAGATAGATAGATAGATATGAAAGACACTATATGATAGATAGATAGATAGATAGATAGATAGTAAAGACAATATATGATAGATAGATAGATAGATATAGAGAGGCACTATATAATAGATTAGATATGAGTGGACTGAGACAAAACCTTTTTTTCCTGCTGGAATCCGGCACTTCCAGTCAGGTGGCGTAAGTGCACTGAGAAGGCAGGAGGCGACATGGGCGAATGACCATGAGCAGTTTTGTGAAGGTTCGCTCCATTTTCTAATAAATCCCATTTTCTAACTCTAGCTTGACTCCCCTCATCTAATGCAGCAAACGGGTTACACTCCTTTTCTGTTTTAAGTGATGTTAAGTCATCAGTGAAGTGTCCACTCACGGGCCTTCAAACTCCACATTAGCTTCTGCACTTTGTTGCAGCTCAGTTTCTAGTCTGAAGCTACGCTTG
>NW_024381030.1:0-8247 GCF_016835505.1 Polypterus senegalus | reverse complement strand
TTTTAAAACATACCAAGAAAGCTCATGCAGACACATGTAGAACATGCAAACTCCACAAAGAGAGTTACGGGCCGCATGCCAAGCGTTTGGTCCTGTATTGTTCTTTTAGTTAATAAAATATATTTCTTTAAAAGAATCTGATGTCTGTGTTACAGGTTGGTTTGACGAATGCTTTAAATGTCATCACACAGATACCGGCCCAACAATTATTATTTTATGATTATTTGGATTTGCATGTTTGATAATGTCATATTATGATAATTTCTTATTCTTCTAATAAAACAGGCCCTGGCTCTTATCTTATTTCACTGTATTCAACTTCCAGACATATTGCATTTGACATCAAGTTTGCTATTATTGCCATCACAGCTTGTCACCACAGCTCAGATATCAACAGGACACAAAAGTGACATAAGTGACTGACCTAAGGAAGAACTCTGAACCCAAGTATCTTGCCTGTGAGAGAAGTTCTGATATTATATAACATGTCTATAAAAGTAACACAGGAGCTGGATTTAGGGTGTAATGGACTTTTTAAAATTTACTCAAGGAAAACTCAAAACATTCTTTGTAAGCAGCAATTAAATGATATTAAATAAAGCTCTGTATCTCCAGAAAGTTAAAGCACATCTGCATTTTCCTATTTGTTTAATAAATCATATGTTATGTCCATAAAGCCTGGCTGGCTCGGCTTAGATGGAGGTAGCGCACCTTGTTTACTTAAATATCTTCTCAATATCCTATTTGGAGGCCTGCGCTTTCACACTCCTTAGGTGATATCAGCTGAATTCCATCTCATCCGGCATCGTGGAGACTGTTGCCATGGTTACCTCACATCCTTGATAATTGAAAGGGTCAAGAGAAGAAATGAGTCAGAGCTGACAGGACGCTGGAAATTGAGAGGTCTGCTGAGAACAATGTGCTCATCCCTCTTTTTCTCTTTCGGTCGGTAAAGATTTAGCTGTTTTATTTTTGGTTTAGTGCTCAATTAATTGACTTTCTGTTTTGTAATGCTTCTACTTTAACCACTTAGTTTTAAATTACAATCACAATTAAGGAAATGACCACACACTCAAAATGTATTGTTGTCATTATAATTAAATAATTCTAGCAAATATTTAGCTCCCAGTTGATGCAGGCAAAGCAAACACTTGTATCTGCTGGACTTGGGATATTTGATTTACATAATGAGTATTTGAGACAGGCAGAGAAGGATAACCTGTTGGGCTCTTCTTCACAGATTGGCATGTACGATCCTATCAAATGCAGGAAGGGAAATCGCATGGGGGCAAAACACTAGCAACTTCTCCAGGGTAGTGGCAGATTATAGGTTCCAAATCATGATTTGGAATAAGAGAATTTGAAAATGTTATGACATTTATGTGTAACTACTTACCATAATCCATTCACAAATAAAAAAAATAATCTATCCTTTAATTGTTTATCGGACTAAATCTCAACTCAGGTAAAGGGCTGGTCTGTGTGTACAAGGTAGAATCCAATTACAGATGAGTTGCTATTTGAAAGTCACCCATAAACATCAGATAAATGTATTAGAGGTGCAGAGGTAAACCAAAGCACTGGGAGAAAAGTCTAAGCAGTCACTTTCAGAATGTGCAAATTCTGAAATGTACATTGATTAAGCCAGAATCCAAGTCTAGAGAGCTACGTGTGGAATTCAATGATAAATTCTATCCTAAATATTGCATGTATTTGAGCAGGACAGTTTAAATCTAATTTGAATGTGAGACGATGAAATATGATTCCATTTATCATTTAACAATGATCGTAATATTAATAGTAAGCTCTAGTAAGCCAATGGGTGTGCACTGTGGCATCTTGGTTAAAGCTTCATTGAAAAAGCCATGAAAAGTAAGGAGGCTGAGAGTACTGCAACAACTTAAAGAACTGTAGATACAATTCTCTGAAAATTACCTAGTGCTCCAACTTTTAGCTCTTAACGGTTGATCATCTGACCATTTTAAAATATGAGAGGTGCTGATTTACACTGAAGTGAACCAGCGGCTTGATCTCCATGTACATTTCTCTGTCTGATGTTACTGCATTGGATATTGTTTAGATCACAGTGTAGTAGACACCCCTTCAGCCCATGCAAAGTGGGAAAGACCTCCATACACAAATGACCCCCACATCAGATTGCCACATAGCCAGTCACAAAAAATTTATTTCATTTTAACATTTTTTAGGCTAAATGAAACAGTAAAAACTAGTGTGTCATGTTTTTTAACATTACAGGCAACAGATGAGTGAACAGCAAAACATTGGCATAAGTTAGCTAGTAGACAACGTGATAAGAAAATTAAATAATAGTGCTGCCCAAATCAAGAAACTGGGACAGCAAGCCATTTGCTAAGCCACCAAAATAACATTTGTGCTTAAAGCATCAGCGCAAGAAGGAATTGGCAGAACACTTCCTGTGTCATAAACGGAACTGACTACCAGCCAGCATCTTTAATTTCACTGACAAAATTCTTTAATCCATTTCGAGCATGCAGGGCACATTCAGGATAGGCAGATCTGGAGGAGTTGCAAAATTGGTCTGAACAGTTAAAAAACAGATACAAGGCAAAAATCAGGATAGGCACTTTAAGATGCAGCATGAACGAAGCCTTAAAATAATTCTGCTTTTTAGACAAGAGCTTTTTAATGTTGACAATGGCATCCAAAAAAGTTAAATACGTGAGAATGCTAAATATGGGAGTATTAAATCAAATTTCTATTGTAAATGTTTTTTTTATTCCAAAACTCTGTGTTACACTACTGGTTTGGATGTCTAAGAATACTGCAAGAGAGAAAGCAAAAATAATATATATAAACAATAATTAATAATAATTGGCACTATTACATTTAAGTACTGGTTTAACTGTAATTTAAAAGAAATAATGTATTCTTTAATATGTCCATGTCTGTTGATGTACATTGGAAAAACTATCATTCCATTAGATACAGGATAGCCGAGCACAAAAGTGATATTAGGATTCAGTTAGAAAAAAATGCAGTCTCCGGACCACTGAAATAAAAACTAATCTGAAAATGGTGGTCCAAAGATATTAACAATATCAAACAAAAAAATAATCATATCAGGATAATCTAAAAGAAGGTAAAGTATAAGATATATACAAATATGCAAGCGTAATTTGTCAAAACTTCAGGATCCTTACAAAACTGTGCTGTACCAGAGATGAGGAATGTAATCAGCACAGGCACATATGCCAGAAATCCATAATGGTTTAAATTCAATCACTGTCAAGGTGCCAGTACTTTAAATGCCAATACATATTGTCAGATTATTGTCCTTGGGCAATCTTCAGATAAGTATCTTGTCATGTACACCTTTGCAGAAGAAAAATGTGTGCACTTGGAAGTAGATTGAAAAAAGGACTGAAAGATGAATGAACTGAAGGAATCAGGCAAAGTTGAGGTCTAAAAGGTAAAGTAGATGTAACAATCTGCCATCTGAACAAATGCAGGACAAAATGAACAGAAGTCAAATACCAAAATTAAAAAAGGAGATCTCTAAACAAATATAATTACTTAGCAAAGCCGAAGTTCTTTAGAAATATCCAGAAGATTGAATAATGAGTACTGTGCATTTTGTAATGGTGCATGGTGATGTCAACATGCAACGCCATGTAACTGGCACTCACGCATCATTACCATAAACAACACAGCCAAGGCGATGAGAAACAAACAAAATGACAGTGAGCGTGAAAATAGAAAAATAAGGCATTTGCATGAAAAAATGATCATAAATGGTAGATACATGGGGGAATGGTGGCGTGAGTGGTAGCACTGCTGCCTCGCAGTAAGGAGACCTGGGTTCGCTTCCCTGGGTCCTGCCTGCGTGGTGTTTTGCATGTTCTCCCCATGTCTGCGTGGTTTCCTCCGGTGCGCCGTTTCCTCCCACAGTCCAAAGACATGCAGGTTAATAATGATAATACATTTTAATTATTTTGTAGGCACCCTTCTAAGCACTCAAGGACACCAACAATAGACACAACATATAGATTATAAACAAAAACAAAAACTAAAATACAAAAATTTAAATCAGACAGAGCAATTGTAATCAAAGAGAAAAATCAGTCTTAAACAAATGAGTTTTAAGTTTAGATCTGAAAAGTGAAAATGATTCAGTATTTCTAAGCTCAGATGGTAGTGAGTTCCAGAGATAGTGGTAAGACGGACGAAGGGGACAGCCAAGTGGATGGAGGAGGAGGAATGGCAACATGGAGGAGGTCGGACAGATATGGAGGGCTAGGTTGTGGATAGCCTTAAAGATTGAATTGAATGTGGAACTTAACTGGAAGCCAATAAAGCTGCTACAAAACTGGAGTGATATGGTGAATAGAGGGGGTTCTAGTAATGATGCGGCAGCTGAATTCTGACCAGTTAAAGCTTATAAAGAGATTTGAGAAAGACCAAAGAAAAGGGAATTACATTAATCCAGACGAGAAGTGACAAGGCTATGAACAGGGATAGCAGAGGTGTGGGGAGTGAGTGAGGCGAGAATACGATTAATGTTAACCAGGTGGAAATATCCAGACCGGACATGTTACTGATGTGGAACTGAAAGGATAAAGTACTGCCAAGGACGACACCCAGACTCTTAACCTGTAGGGAAGGGGAGACAGAGGAATTATCAATAACAAATGACAAATTATCAGTTTGATAATGTTGATTTTGTACCAATGAGGAGAACCTCAGTTTTGTCACTAGTTAATTTAAGAAAATCTGAAGAAAACCAGGATTTGATTTCGCTATGCAATCAGTAAGTGAGGAGGGTGTAAAGGAAAAGGTAGGTTTGCTAGTGAGATAGAGCTGGTGTCATCAGCATAACAGTGGAAGCTAATGTTATATTTACGAAAGATATTTCCAAGGGCAAGGAGGTAAATAATGAAATGGAGGGGCCCCAGGGCTCTGAAGTACCTGAACTAACAGTGGTGGGTTGGTATGTGAAAGTTTTAAGGTGAGAGGTAGGATCTGAACCAATCTAGTGGAGTGTGGGTAGCCAATCGAAGATAATCTATTGAGAAGAGTAGTGTGACAAATAGTGTCAAAGGCTGCACTCAGATCAAGGAGATTGAGAATAGTAATTAAACCAGTTAGGTGTATTGGCAATCCTAAATTGTGTGTGGTGTGTGTGTGTGTGTCCTAGTGGGCTGGTGCCCTGCCCGGTGTGTTACTGCAAAAGCTACATTTAGACAAATAAAGTACTATCTGTCTTTTAATTATCTATCTTTTGTCTGTCTAGTGCCTATCTATAGTGTTTTTAAATATTGATCTCTACATATAGTGCTTTTAAATGAACTATCAATGTGTCTATCTATTTGCAGTGTCCTGTAATGAACCCAAATCTCACTTGAGGCTGGTTCCTGCTTTGCCTCTTGATGTTATTGAGATAGACTGTGGTACCCTGTCTCTACACCTCTTGCTAGAGTAAGTGGGTCTAGAGCTTGAATGGATATCTTTATGCATAGAGTTCAAATCCTAAGCGTTCCATTGCTTTAAGGCAGGGGCCTCCAACTTTTTTTCCCCTGAGAGCTACTTTTACAAAATGAAAATGGCCGAGAGCTACTCATGTTTTCTAACGTTTATTCTCATAGCTTATTTCAACCCAAACAAACTGAATAAGCTTGTTTTGCTGATCATTTACAAAATGTTGCTGTCCACAACTCACATCTTGCATTAGAAACATCACAAAAATATTTAGTCTACCTGCAAGTGCATTTTGTATGTCTGTATGCATTTTCTAGTCTCACACTATTGAATTAAAACATGAATGCTGTCAAACGGGTGGCTATCGGTGGTGCAGTGGTAGCACTGCTGCCTCTGCAGTTAGGAGGTCCTGGGTTTGCTTCCTGGGTCCACCCCTGCCTGGAGTTTGCATGTTCTCCCGTGTCTGCTGGTTTCCTCCGGATGCCCGTTTCTCCCAAAGACATGCAGGTTAGGTGCATTGGCGATTCTAAATTGTCCCTAGTGTGTGCTTGGCGTGGGGGTAATGTGTGTGCACCTCTGCGTGGCTGGCGCCCTGTCCAGGGTTTGTTTCCTGCCTTGCCCTGTGCTTGGCTGGGATTGCTCCAGCAGACCCCTGTGACCGTGTAGTTAGGGATATAGCAGGTTGGATAATGGATGGATGGATGGATGCTGTCAAAACAAAACAATGCAATTACAAACACACACAGATATTCCTTATTCATTTGTCATTTTGTACATGACACTGTTTCACTTCACAAGAGTATTCACATATCCAGTTGCATGTGTGATATGATTTTAAGTAAGTCAGATGACTGGCACTGCATGAAGTCAACAAGAGAGACAGGTGTATGGTGGAGTGTAGCCACTTAGGGTCACTCTTACGGAGTCATTTAAATGTCAGTCTTGTTCTGAACTTTGATTACTTGACATTCATGTCAGAAAAGGCAGACTCACAGAGGTATGGAGACCCAAACAAAGCAGACATTTTCAGAGCCCATTAGTGAAGATTCTTATAGTTATCTGGCTCTACTAAGCTCCAGAAATGCTGAGAATGCTGTTGAGACTTTAACTGCACATTATTTTCAAGGTTTACTAATATATAATACATAAAATCTCATGTCTCTGTCTGTATGTCTGTTCACTTTTCGTGAGAGAACTACTTAACATATTTAGATCACGGTTTTTATCTATAATTTGCTTGAACATTCCGATTGATTTTGCAACTTCTCTCATTTCGCTATGTATCATAGTTCACTTGCGTACCGATTTATTTATGCGAATCCAAGAAAAAGCAGCAGACCGAGGGGAGTCTTCCTCATTCACTCACCAGCTTCAGGGCATGTTCTTAACTCCGCTTAGCTAGAGAACGAGAGAACAATTGAATTCAACTTTGTTTGATATTTAAAATAATAGTTTGAGTCCAGATATTCTCTTAAGTGTATGCCACAATGAAAAGATCGATTGCAATTCAGATTGTGGATCGTGATATGATTTTTTGGAAAGATCCCCCACCCCTAATTTATGTAGGATTCATTAATCCTTTGGCAAGCTACTTGGAAAGGGGTTGCGGCTGACGGTAGCTTGCGAGCTACCGATAGCTTGCAAGCAACGTATTAGTGACCCTGCTTTAAGGCCTTGAGCATCCTGGATCCTTTCTACATAGTCTTTGCTGAACCTTGTGGGCCCAACCTTGCTTCCGTTTGTTCATCTTGCCTACTGTCATCTGGGCTGACTTCAAGATGCTATCACCCTTATGCTCTCATTGGTATTCATTTAGTGCCATTGCTCATTGCAACAGATTTTCTGTTACATTTTTATTGCACAATTTTTTTTTTAAACCAAGGCACTGAGAATTTTTTTGAGACTGAGTGAGAAGTCAACAAAATGACACCTTTCATTGGCTAACTAAAAGATTACAATATGCAAGCTTTTGTCATTTTGCTTGACTCCTCACTACATTCATAACGGCTAACACGGTACAACACCCTAGTACTTTTAGAGACTGAAAAATCTTAATTCCTTCTTTTGTGATTATAGTTAATGGTTTAAATTGTTTTAAAAAATGTGATAAATAACAATTTGGAGAATTAAGATGTAATATGAAATTAACTTGATGTGCAGGTTGTTTGTAGAGTTTTGACTTAGACTACCATAAATGAAATCAATTAGTGTACCTTTATGATACTATAAATAATAAAAAAAATACTATATACTTAAAATACTAATTAAATACTAAAATAAATGTTAAAAAAATATTAAATATATTAAATACTTAAAAAGTGCTTAATTTAAAGTTACAAGAATAAAGTTATTATACTTTCTATCAATTATCCCTTTCCACAACCTTGGTAATGAATGAGTGGATAGAACAGATTGATGAATAGATGAACAGATAAATGTATGGTTGGATGGATGGATGGAAGATTAAATATAAGAACATTCAATGACTAAAAAACATACACAAGTAAAGACAATCACCAGGACTTACAGAACTTTAGAATCAATCAAACAATCAAAGATTAAAATTACATGTAAAGCAAGAAAGGCTTTTAAACCAATCTGGGATGTGCTTCTCAAAAATAATCGATCTTAGTGAATATCAAACAAGATAATAAATGATGCAGGTAAAGAATAAATTAGTTTGGTGAGTGTTTCCTGATGCTCTTTATTATTCAAGACTTAACAGATGAGTATAAAGTACTTGTTTGTAGGCTCCTGTGTCTTCCCCCGCATCCACATCCCAAAAAAAAA
>NW_024381029.1:0-4899 GCF_016835505.1 Polypterus senegalus | reverse complement strand
GGTCTGCCTGACCAGCCGTTAATCGACCGAGGATGATGGGCCTCCCACTCCGGCCCCCAAATTCCAGTCCCCTCACGCATTTCTATAAAAAACTACATTTTGTCTATCGATTTAGACGAAAATATCTCATCTGGCTCCCATTTCAGCTCACAGATAACAACTGCAGATCAAAGACACGGTCTGAGCAGGCTGCATTTAACATGGCCACACTCCGGTCCCACACTCCAGTCCGCCACAGTTCCTGCTAGCTAAAAGCTAAGCATTTTCTATCTATCTGATTTGATGAGCACCATTAAAATATCTCATCTTTGTCAACTGGCTGTTTTTTTTCCATCTCGCAGAAAAATGTGAGATCAAAGACCGGTCTGAGCAGTCAGCGTGATCGCACCCTTTTTCTAGGCCCGGCTCCCCACCACTTCCCAGCCACTTGAAAGTGCTGTTAAAAAGCAAAGCATTTTTCTGTTCCTCTATGATTTTAATATGAACACCCATTAAAATATCTATCTCATCTTTGTTTTATCACTTTAACCACCCTTTTTCCATCTCACAGAAATTCCTCAACCAACATTGAGTCGGGGTTCCCAGTGACAGACTCCCAGCAATAAAACCCGTTTAAAAAGAAATCACACCCCCGCTTTTAGTAGACCCCTTGCAATCAGGCCTGTGTGCTCTGGTCTCCTCTCTGAGCGCAGATGGGCTCGAGACCCCCGGAACCCTCTGCCCATGACGGATGGATCTTTTAAAGTTAAGATTTTTAAAGATTAGCTTGTAAAGCTTGAGATAACTGCTAGTTCAGCCCTTTAAAAATCACACTAGTTAAATAATAGCCGAGTTCCTTTTTAATCACGTTTGAGACGCTAAAAACTAGGCTGGGTTATTTGGCTGATTCAAAAAATGTTCTTTATACAGATTAACCTTAGGGTCCCTCTCATTGAGAATATTCAGGAGGCTTTAAAGGAGGCCTGGCAGTAATTGACCCAATAAAATATTCTGAAACTTGCAGAAGGACCCCTTAGAAATGCCTACTCTTTTGAATGCCTCTCTGTCGGGGCCTGTTTTTAAAAGGTTTAGATAACACATTTTTTTTATAAACTCATTTTTTAAAAAGGGTTTGACAGCTCAGGAAATTACTGTAACGGTTTGTATCAAATTTATTTCTAAAGTAATTATTTTATTAATAGATAACCCAAATCGATTTTAGACGTTTAGTAATATAATGAAGATTTTAAAAGTAACCCCACACCCATAGAAGAGTTCCAGGGTTTTGGATTTCGGTCCAGTGATGAATTTTTTTTCTTTTGCTCAGCTATTTCCTATCAGGTTTTGACAAAAGAACCTCTAAATACCAAATTTAACGGGGTTTAAGAAACAGGTTTTCACCCTTTTCCAGTTTGTACATGCTGTAAAAGCCTACTGTTATACCAGAAATTTGTATTTTCTGTCTACCAAAAACGAAATTATTTCTATTAAAAAAATTATATTATTTAATTAAAAGTAAAAAAAAAACCCAATTTGATTTTTGTTTTGTCATGGAGGCCCTGACACTTTTCCTTTATACCACTTATTAGACCTTTAAAGAAACATATTCTTTCAAAAATAGTTCAACCCCAATTCCTGTAAATCAGGTAATTAGACAGAGCTCATGACAGCAAGAAAAGATTATAGGTCAAAACACAGTGTCTAAAATAAATAAAGTGAACACCGCCAGCCCTTTCCCATAGACGGATGGATTTTAAGTTAAGGGATTTTGAAGATTACTTGAAACCCGGATAACATTAGTTCAGCCCTTAAAATCACATTAGTTAAATAATATACCGTAGTTCCTTTTAAATACTTTGAGACATCTAAAAGTCTAGCTGGCTGTATAATTTGTAATTATAATATTTAATATAATTTGTATAACAATCGATCTAAAATGCCCTTTTTCTTTCAAACTCCCCCCAAATTTTAAATACAGGCATCTTCATTGCCCCTTAAGGAAACATCTTGTGGAAGGGCGCCGGGCATGGCTCAGGGGGGGGTGGTGGTTCAAAAGGGGGAAAAATTTTCAGCTAAATCAGGTTTTTTCGGAAAGGATTTGCAAAAAAACAGTTTTAGAATGAAGCTGTTTTTGCCAGAGAGAAAGACCCCCGGCAGACCCAGTCAGTTTTTACCCTTTGCGATCAGCCCCTGCCTTTCTACACACAGAAAGTAAGCATTCGCAAGCACCTCAATCGGGGGGAAAGGGCTTTGAGCCCCCCTTTTCAAAAAAACTGAGCCCGCCCCCGGGCACCCACCCCCTGGGGTTTGGGGGACCCCCGGAGAGCTCACTGCTGCTAGTCTCAGGAATTTGTTAGGGTTTGTCCGGCCCAAAACCCAAACCATTTATCAACTTTAAAGACATGGAGGCCGTCTCGGGGTTCAAAAGGGTCTCTTTTTAACACGCCTGTAAAAACCCCTTTTGTTCCTTCTGTGGCCTGGGGTTTTAAAAGGGGGGCCCCCCGCAAGAAAAGGTCCTGTAAAGTCGAGATGCCGGGTTCCCGTCGTCCTCAAATTTTATAACATGTTTGGGTTTTCATTTTGTATTAAAAAATATAAGGGTTTTTAAAAGTAACCCCCAAAAACGCACAAGAGAGATGATTCCACTTTTTTTTAGGGTTTGGATCCGGATTTTTTGTGTTTTATGGGCTCTTTTATCACCTAGGGGCCTTTGGAAAAGGGAAACCCCAATACACCTTTCTTAAAGGGGGTTTTTTGGGGAAAGCACAGGAGGGAAATGAGGTGTGCTGGTTTTAAATATAGTCAGGGGGGTAAGTAGCCCTTTTTTCCCCTCCCAAGTTCCCTAGAACAAAAACATGTTTTTTAAAACGGCAGCTTTAGCTCTGCTGGGGGCCCAGAATGGGAGCCCCAAATCCCAAAAACGCCATAGCCCCACAAAATAGCAGGGGCTAATTACTCTTTTTTCTTAAACTAATGACCCATATTCGGGAATTTTTAAAGAAACACGGCAATAGTGAAAAAAAAAAAAGTTGAGCCAAGAAAAAGACCGGGTTTCTTTTAAAATGAAAAAAAAAGAACTTTTGAAAATAAAACATCTTAAAAATCTTTTATAAAAGTCCATTTTTAAAAAGTTATAAGAAAAACCTTTTTTTTAAAAAAAGTTCTTTTAAGCACCCGTGCCTTTTTCCCCACATCTAATTTTTAAAAATAGATAGAACTTAATTTCTGTAATTTTTTAAAAAGAGAATAAAAATGTCCCAAAGGGGAAACCCGAGAACTGATATCTTTTTTCCCCAATTTTTTTTGCCGCCCAATATTCAGATTTTTGCTTTTCAAACAAAAAACATTTTTTTCCCCAAATGGCCCCGTTTTTTTTGGCCTGCTAACTGGGAAAAAAAACATATTTTTTTTCTCCTGACACTTTTTTTGCATATTTTTTTATACCTTTTCTTTTTTACCCCTTTTTTTTCCAATTTTATATTTATTTTTTAACAGAATAGTTGGGCAATTTGTTTTGGGGGTTTAAGGGTGGTTTTTTTATTTTGATTCTTTTTTTTCTTTTTTTTTAAATCTTTTGGTCCCCTTTTTTTACTTCCCCCCAGCGTGGTCAGCCCAGAGTTTTTGAACCACTGTTTGGTTTTTGGGAAAAACCGGGCTTTTAAGCTGTTTAAATTCCCCTTTTTATTCAGCGCCCCTCGGGTAAATTCCCTTTTTTTTAAATTTTATTTAGTTTTCTTATTTACTAAGCCTTTTATAAGGTGATTAGAAAACAGTTATCTTGTTCAGGCTTTTCTTTAAATCAGATTTATCAAAAAGGGGAAACACTTTGGTAATTAGGGTCTTTTAAAAAAACAACTGCCAGGAAATTTTTGGGGCTTGGTAATAGCCTTCCATTTTCGCAGAGGGGACCCCGAAAAAAGAACGGGTTTTTAAAGGGGGAATAGGAACCTGTAAAGAAAGGGGTGAGGATTAGGTTTTGGGAAAGTTGAAAAAACCCGGATGGAAAAAGTTTTTGAATAGTTAATTATATCTATTATAGGCGGTAAGGGAAGGATTTTTACTAAACTATGAGGGTTTATTCTTTTTTAGGAATCCAGGTGACATAGGACGGGGTTATGGAAAAATGCTTTTCCCCCTGTTTTGGGGGGGCCCTCCTTGGTTTTAGTAAATTTAGGGCCCGGGACGAAGTTTGGTTGGGGTTCCAAGAGTCCAATGTCTGCAACCTTTTTGAATACGAGTCCAAACCCGGGGTTTGCAGGGGCTACCCGGGAGGGAAATTTCGCTTTGACATTATTATTCCAAATAAAAATTGATCACCCCCCATCACAAAAATAAAAAGTACAAACAAAGAAAAAATAATGACAGAGGAGATTTAAAAACCCCTCTTGAACCCGGGTCAACGGGCACTGTCACCGCCCCACTAAACCCGGGGAGTTCCAAGGATGGCAAAAAGTTGGGGGGAAAAATTATTGAACATCGGGAGTATGAGGTTGATTAAAAGAGCCGGGTTTTTTTAGAATCTTCCCGGCACTAAAACAGGCTTGTGTTCCTTTCCCGATTCAAAGAAATTAAAAAATTGAGTTTTGGGAAAATGGGAAATTTTTCGGGTAAGGGAAAGGGAAAATTAATAAAAATAAAAAACCCCATGAAAAGGGGGGATTTTTAAATTTTAAAATCCTTTTGGTATCAAAAAAATTGAAATAAAAAAATTTTTTTTTTTGCATCCAAAAAATTAGGGCGTGTTTTAAAAAGTTTATTTTAAATAAAAATTAAAAAAAAAAATCTGAATAAAACACAGAAGATCATTTAATGATATCAATTAGGGGTTTTAAATTTTCAACACCGGGGTCTATTTATCAGGTTTATTTAATTTAGTTATAAAAAAAATGGGGTTGTTGGATTTTTCTTTGAAATGAAAAA
>NW_024381028.1:0-6264 GCF_016835505.1 Polypterus senegalus | reverse complement strand
ACCCTTTCCCTTGAGTCAAATTTACACTGCATTTCTGTTGCCTTTTCTGTTTGCTTTGGTTTTGTATGGCATTGCTCTAAGAACCTCTGGCACCTTGTACATAGATAGATAGATAGATAGATGATAGATAGATAGATAGATAGATAGATAGATAGATAGATAGATGATAGATAGATAGATAGATAGATAGATAGATAGATAGAACTTTATTTAGCTTTTATCATATACATTAATGGATAGTTAAGTAACTAAGTAAATACATAAATAAATACACACACACACTTTGTCCAGTAGTGTTTCTGACATACTTCGCCAAATAATTAATTAGCTGGAAGTACTCAATGTTAGTGTATCAGAGAGGGGGTGTGCAACATTGTTCATAATGGCACTTAGTTTTTGTTTTAATTCTGTCCTCCACTGCTACCTCCATGGGGACCAGAGTGTTTCCTATAAGTGAGCCTGCCTTTTTAAATAGCTTGTTGATTCAGTGAGCCTCTCTTGAAGTGATGTTACCAGCCCAGCACACTGGTCATCACAGTTATAGAAGATATAAAGCATGCCACTTCCCATATTAAGGAGCACAGTGTCCTAAGGAAAAAGAGCCTGCTCTGCCTTTCTTATATAGTCTCTCTGTGTTTTGTGTGCACCACATCAACATCCACTCCTAGACAGCGAGGGGACATAGAGGCTCTTTGGTGTGTCAAAATCAATAACCAATTCCTTGTTTTGTTGATTTTAAGATGCAGACAGTTCTTTTTGCCCCAAGAAACAAAGTTCTTTATCTGATTCCCTTATTTTGCCTCATCACCCTTTACTGATACATGCCATAAGTGCAGAATCATAACAATTTATGAAGTAACATGACATGATGTTATATTTATAGTCTGTATATAGAGGAAGAGAAAAGAAGACAAGACTGTTCCTTGTGGTGCTCCAATTTTGCTCACATCCAGATCAAACCAGAAGAAGCAGGGTTAAGCAAGGAACTGGGAAATGGCCTCTTGGATCTTCAACACAGAGCATTAGCTATGCAGATAAAAAGAAATAATTGTGAATAACAGTGCTCCCTCTTTATCTGATTGAAATTACATTTGCTAACCCGGCCCTGAGAATGTCCCCTACTCACCCGTGTATGACAATATGTAGCTTATATATTTACTTACATAAATACAGAAATTATACAGGAAACATTACTACTCTCAGCAATTACTGTCAAGAAATCATGTGATAATATAAACTCAGTATTGTAATAAAGATATTACTAATCGACAATGTTACAAATTTGGTTAAAAGCGAAGATAAACTTCTGGGGGGTCATGTTAATTAGGGGCATACAAAGTTACAGTTCTGGTGACCTTTACACATCTAAACCCTAATGTGTTAACACTGTATTAACCAATTCAAGCACAGTGTCGCTTGAAGATAAATACAAATAAGAAAAGCATTGCAATAGTGTCCTGCTTTTCTCTGTCTCTTTGTCACAAAGAGCGCTGGCTGCAAACTCTGAGCCTCAAAGACAGAAGAACTGTTTGAACCATTTGATAAAATTAACCTCACCCCCTTGCTGAAGTGAGGAAATAGTCTTCTGTCTTCTGTCATCAACTTTGAAGGTGTTATATTATGTAGCTTCAGGCTCTGTCTCTAGCTCCTCAGCCTTGCTTCAAATGGTTAAGTCGGGATTTTTTATAACCTTGCTTAATGCATATGGTCTGGATTGCAATATACTTGTGTGGTGAAACATGTAAAGGGGATGTTAATTGTTTTAACTGTTAATCCCTTTAATGGGGTTATTGACTGAGGCACAACCTGTTTATCTCAGGTTATTGTGGGCACTTATGTAAGGCGTATGCTATAGTTAAATTGATGATTGCTGGTTGGCAGCTCTGCAATCATTAGGCATCATCTAAAGTGTACAAAAAGGGACAGGGTTAGTGTGGAGGGGTGGTTGGTTTGTTTAGAGCAGAGAAGGCGATTGCTGGGAAGAAAGGCAATAGTAAGGAGAACAAGTTGGGCATCATCTCTTCAGCTAATTGATCTGTCGAGAGCAGGACAGAGAGCTCTGTGATGGCCCGTGAGGTGGATACGCTCTCTGCTGAGCAGAAGAATAGTGGAGCAGGCGAGAGGAGTAGAGGACCCAGGAGCTTCTGAAGTAGGGGGGTTCGAACAAAGCACCATCTGTAGGAATGTAAGGCAGCCTGGTAGCTATGGTGTCCAGAAGAAGAGGCAGTTTGGGTCTGCAGTGAGGTGACAGACTGGGATGTGGTGGCTGTGTTGAGAAAGCTCCCATTGTAGGACAGGACAAGAGTAAGACAACATGAACATGGTTTTACCTCCTAGTTTGAATGTTGGATTCCATCATATTTATTGACTGTGTATTTGCACCCCAAAAGAAACTGATTAAGATTTATGCCATGAATTATGAATCTAATTATTCATTTTGGATATGCACTGTTTGCATGTTTCCTGGTTTCAAAAATTCCTGTTCTTTTGAACATAAAGTTTCTCTGTTTGCTCCCTTGTCCTGTTCCATCCTCAGTTCATGACTGCCCCAGAAAAAAAAGGTGACCATGGCTGTAGGTCTGGAGCATTACAACTAGAATTTCAACACAAGTTTTATAGTTTTCGAGGTTTATTTCTACCACGTAATAAGTCGTGTATTATGAGGGTGTTTTACCCATGTCACGTTAGTTTATTTTAATGGTTATAGATGATGCCCCTGAAGAACAGTTACGCCTGCCACCTTTATCTACAGCATAGGTTCCCAACCTTTTTGGGTAAGAGCCCACTTTTTCAAGAGTGATTAGATAGCACCCCTTTTGGGTGAACTATACTATATTATATATTGAAAAACAAGGACAGATTTTGAAAAATTATTTTATTAGTAGATATTAAAATATTGGTGTATTGTTCAAAGTATGATTAAAAATATATTTTTTTAAAAAAAATGAATATAATATTAATTAGTGAGAGGGCTGAGCTTGGTGTCACAAATATTTCATGTTTGTTGAAATTTTTTCATCAGCAATCTTAAATCTCGGGCATTCCACTATTGTCAATCTTTTTTTTTTCTTTGTTAATAATTGTTGACCATGCTAAACTCTTTTCGTAAATATGATGAGGGGAACTTGTAGATCGCTCTAATTTGTGTTCCCATAGGAAAAGTAGTGTTTTCTCCAAATGAGGACCTAACCGAATTAATAGATTTGTTGTTTGGTGAAAGTGAAATCCAAACGTGAGTGACAAGGATGTGAATGGCTGGTGGTGAGCTGTTCAGCCCTCTAGTTTTAAAGTAGGTCCAATGGTTTTCCTTTAAATGTGATCTGTAGGTACACTGTAATTTTAGGTTTACACTTGCTCTGAAGGAATTCAAACAATCTGGTATTGATAAAAAGATAGTAATGTTCAATGAACCTGTCAAACATGCATAGTTTTGGTCCTCTGCAAGGCTAATCTTGTAAGACTTGCATGATCTTAGAATGTGACTTGTGCAGATTTGTAAATATAATGTACCAATACCACCATTTAATACAGACAGGTCTTTCTTAATGGACATTTAGAATAATTGGTTAAAATGCATTGATGTTTTTTAGTATTAATCAAACTTTCAACGGTTCTGCAGTATGGGCCCAAGGGATGGCAGCTCCCTCAACGCCCTTAATATCCCTTGAACCAGAAATGCCCCTTTAGATTTCTTCAGCACACACCGGTGGGTACGCCTCGTTAGAACCTTGGATCTACAGTAACCCAGGTGCTTACATTTTTTTCTTTTCCAGTTCTGCTCCAGTTCTTGAGTGCTCCATCCGTGCTTGGGTGTTGTTTATTCTGCAAAACTCTGCTGAACTGCCTTATCCATCTAGTTCAACCGATTGACACAAACTTCTCGGGGATATAAATATATAAAAATATTTTAGCAGGTTAGGTTTTTAATCATTCCCTAATGTTATTGGTTCTTTATTTTACAAAACACAAAATTATTTTTGTTGTAAGGAAATATGTTTAGTTGCTGTTTGCTTTCTTGTTGATACAAAATACTTCAATCTGTGCTAACTGGCTTACAGCAATTCAAGGTGGCATATTGTTTAAACACAATGGTGCACTTAGAAGGTGTGCAGTCAAGCTGGTATAATTGAGGATGAACTGATTTCCCGTTTTTGGGAACGAGAATACTGAACAGAAAAAAAAGTCACATTCTTTGTAACTTTTTTTACGGAACAGTTGGGCTCAGCCTGGTATGTTGTGATCTTATGAATTGAGTGGGAACAGCAGGAAATAAGAGACCCCAGGGGAAAATATATGCCACTTGTTGAATAAAAATTTCCCGGGTAAAAAATTAATTGTTGACTTGCAGGTGGCAAGCCCATAACAGGATCTTGTAATTACCCTCAAAAATAAATTAAACTTCCAAGGGGAAAACATGTAACATTTTTCCGGGGCAGAGAAATTGTTTCGTTGCTTTAACTGTAATTTATAAAACAGCATTATAGTGTATTTGCTTGTTACAGCCCAGCTGTTTCATGGAGAATTTGTATAATAGTTAGATCTGTCATTGATACAGGTCAAGTTTAACCAACTCCGGATTTAGTTGGGCCATCTGTTTTTATGCCAGCTTAGGGTTCCCAGCTCACTGATCTAATTACATGATTACAGTTCATTTTTAGTATCTTGTTTTATGAATTATGTTGGAATACCTTTACAAAAATATCTGAAGGAATGTAAAATTTAACTGTTTGCTTTTTGAATGTTTTATATCCAGTGCATATTCTGAAATGGAACTAGAAGTTCATATGAATTTGCCAGTGACTGTAAGTATAGCAATTGCTATTACTGTAGCCTGCAAAGTGAGATGCATTGTCTCTGATAATTTATGGAAACTACTTTTCTATACATTACGACTGGCTAGAGCTACAAACACGCCAACTTTTGCCTGGATGTGGTTAACCAGATCCCCAACACCCAGACTTTGGTGTAACTGGGACTGCCCTCACGTGGTTTGAGTCTTACCTGTTGGGTACATCCTTCCATGTGTCCTTGAGATGTCAGGGGTACACCAGACAAACATAAGGGTGCCCCAGGATTGGTGCTGGGCTCTCTTTACTCTTGTGCTGTGTCAATGATATCCCTACAGAGGGCCATAGGTATAAGCTGGAATGCTGCCTATCTCACTAATATTGCAGTCTGGAAAAATACCATCTCACGCTCTATGTGGAAAAGAGAGTCCTTCTTGTTAATTCAGTTCATTTCTCATTCATCAGCCCATCTCTATTAAGCCTGGCTCATTATCACTAAGATCCACCCAGTACAGACTTGTGTTGGTGATCAATGACCAGATGTCCTTCAAGGACCATGTTAATCTCCTGGTCTTGCACATCCATCCTAATAACATCCAAGTGATCAGACAATATCTGACAGCAGCTTCTGGTCTAGGCTTTCATTTTGTTATATCTGGACTACTGCAACCTCTTGATGCTTGCATATAGAGCAGTCAGTAGTTCAAACACACACACACACACATAATATATATATATATATGTAGACACTTGTGAGGTCCTATGCACTGTCTTGACCTTCAGGTACGCCGATGAATGGCAGTTTTTTTTTATGTGTATCTCAAAGCCAGTGGAATAAGCTGCCCACCTGTATTTGTATGTCTGAGTCCCAGAATGTGTTTAAGAAGCATTTGTCTAACTGACATGGGCTGTTAGGTTTTTATAACCTAGGAATTGTAACTCACTTGCATATTGTCCTGAGCTTTTCACAAATTCCCAACCATATTCCCATGTTAGATGTTAAATTTGATCTATTTATGCATTGTGTGTAGTGTATTAATGTTTTTGTTACATTTAGAAATGTTTGTATACTGTCTCTTTAATTGTTCATATTTTTCATGTTCTTTCTGGGTGGTTCCTCAGAGGCAGGGCCACCATGATGTCACTGATGTTGAAATCTGTCCCCGGACTATATATTTAGCGAGGAAGAGGCCTCATGAGTGGTTCATTGAAATTCATTGGAGGAAATTCTAGTATAGAGTAGTTTTGCAGTTTGGATTTAGATTTCTTGTTATTGATTATTTCTACTCTGATTCTTGTTTTATATCTGAAAGCATGTTTTGGGAATTGGCTACCATAGTTTACCTTGTTAGCAATTCCATTTTGTCCTTGTTCAAACATTTGTTTTATTATTTTTCATGTTTTGTTTAGTAAATCTTTTAATTTAAAGGATTCAATGCTTACATCTCTGCATACATGTAATAGTTTTCATCTTTTT
>NW_024381027.1:0-56692 GCF_016835505.1 Polypterus senegalus | reverse complement strand
TGTTTTCGATTTTCACGAAGTAGATTCTAGCAGCTGCACTCTGCAATAGCTGCAATTGATTGATGTCTTTTTGGTAGTCCTGAGGAGACTTTAGAATTAGACAGAAAAGTCCCCAGAGGCACCTTAATCAAATAAGCTCCAAGACAGCACTCCCTAAAGGGGATGAAGGTAACTTTTCAGATTGCATCCAACTTTTGCACATCACCCTCCTTTCCCTCAACAGCTTCCAGAATGTCCAGGGTTAGCCATGTTTTCCAGATAGATTTTTTTTCAGACACTGTGCATCTTTTGAGTTCAGGTTGCTTCCCCAGGAGACTGTAACATAGAAAACCACACTGGCTACTACTGACTGATAGAACATTTTCAGCAACTTGTTTCACATATCAAAAGACCTGAGCATCTTTAGAAAGCACAGTCTGCTGTGGCTCCTTCTTGTACAACGCTGTTGTGTTGCCAGCCCAGCCCAGTTTGCTCTTCTCTAAAATCCCAGGTACTTGTAAACTCTGTATCTCTTCCACATCCTTCCCAGATGATGACTGGTCTCAGAGGATCTTTGGTATGTTGAAGTCCACCACCAGCTGTTTTGTCCTGCTGATGGTGAATTGCAGGTAGTTCTTCCTGCACTTAATGATGAAGGCCTCCACATCTTTCTGTACCATGAATTATGTCCATTATTAATGCCACCTGAGATGAAGGAGTCATTTGAAAATTTCTGTAGGTAACACTGATATTGTACTGGAAGTCTGTTATGCTGAAGGTAAACAGGAAGGGACCCAAGACAGATCCCCGAAGTTGCTCCAGTATTACACCACTATTTTAACAAACATTCTGTCACCCTCATCCTACTGTTGTCAAGTAGTCCATGATCCAGAGGATTGTAGGGCATCAAAGTACAGTGACATCAGCTCTGTCCCTTGTCAATGAGGATGGTGTTAAAGGCCCAAAAAAATGGAGAAGGACTTCATTGTTTCCTAGACTTAAAACGTGGAGAAGATTATCATATTCATCAACCTGTTTCTATAAACCCTCAGAACTGAATGACTGCTATACCAATTTTAAAGCTACATGTTTAAGGGAGAATGGAACTGTGGAAGAGCCAATGAGGAGACTAAAATGTAATAGGAAGTTAATTTTAGGAACAGTTGGGGTAAATGAATATTTTATTTACACATCAGAGAGAGCATGATTAACAGGAGGAATACAGAAGACTTGTGCAAGACTCTACTAACTTCAGAAGGGAACTAGCAACACTTGTTTGAGACATCCCAAGTTAACCTGAAGGAGGCAAAATATCCAGTAACTTCTAAAAACTAAGGGCCTTCCTCTGTTCCATTACCTTAAATAACTAATTTATTGCAATATTTCCATATTCCTTAAGGATCCAATTACTTTTCAGATTGTAAACTTATACTGTACCTATTATTATGTTGACCTATTTTGTAAGTTGTTTTGGATAAATGTGTCTTCTAAGCCAATAAACATACATATAAAAATGTAAATGGCTTGTTTTGTTGTATTACTAAGCCTTGTGTTTGTACATTGTTTTTTTGTATTTTGTTTTGTTTGTTGTTTGGTACAATACATTTTGCACTAGTGTTGGGACACAAGACGTGCCTGAGGATTCTTATGAGAAATGCAAAAAAAACGAGAAGATTTCAAAAGGACAAAGATGAACTTAAATAAAGCAAGGGGCCAAAACAGTGAGATGAAATGAAGGCAAACGGAACCATGAACCAAGGAACAGGATAAAATCCAGTTCATAATTGTATGAAACTGTGTCCGGTTATCATCAATAGTTGGACACAGCCTAGGACTTTGAGGGCCTTCATATTGTATGTTATTGCTTGTACAGAACCAAGCAATTAAAGATCACAACCAAAAGGTGAAATGTTATTGAGATAAAAGGCCTCGATTTTAAATCTGTCTTTTTCACCAAAACCAATACTAAAAAAAATAAAATCAATCAGAGAACACAGCAGGAATCTATAAACATAAATGGAAACAATTTAAACAAAAATCAAACAAGAAAATGTACACCGCCAACGAAAAAATGTGTTATCCAATCTTGGATAGCAGGAAGTGTATGGTGCTGACCTTAATACCTTTACTCCCAATGAAATGTGCAAACAATGTGCAACCTTTAAAAAATCCTTTCTGAAGATGTTTCAGCCATAGAAAGTTTATCTTGCATGACCATTGCCTTGCTGTCTGTCAGACTACCAAGGGCATTGTTACTTTTACTGTTTATTCCCCTGCCCACTGTCAGCTCCTCCATAACGAGGCATTGGATTGGTTTAGAAATTTCAAACTGAGTGAACTGCCTAGTTGGTCCTCCCACTTTTTAAACACAACTCACTCATGGTTGTCTCCCTGTGTATGTGGTTTATATGTCTGGTTCTGTGAGACTAATATACAGTTGGCCACCATCAGTGGCCGCAGACTTTAATGTTACCTTCCTGAGCAATGTGTTTAGGAGTGGTGCACGCACTGTGCTTCCATGCAACTAGATAAATATATAGTTTTAAATAAAATTAATAGAGTGCCCAAAGACTGCTTCACCCCTTCTTCATTGTTTCTAAAACTGTTATTGCTTTGTCAACTCAATAGATGGACTCTGCCATTCTAAAACATTCAAAATGCTCTTAACTGTCCCAACAAAGCAACAGTCTTTGTTCTTTCTAGTGTACATTGTTCTTTTCCAACATCTATATAGTGAATACAGGTTTCTTATTTTTAACTTGTGCTCTTGTTTTACTTTTTATTAGAGTCAAGAATGTTTTAGTTTGATAAAACATTGTTATCTCATTTGCTCTCTTATATACCTTGTGACAGTGCATATTGTGAATCGTCGACTGTATAAAATGAGACTACATTTACGCAAGTGAGTCTATATTAATAACTGGATCATCTTCTAGACTAGCAGGATCACCAGAGCTACTTATTCTAGAGATTCTAATATAAACCAAAATGTAACACAAGTAAATTGTTGACCTGAAGAGCTGATGGGTCTACATGATTTTCACAAACATGGGTTTGATAGACTGAAATGACAATGCAGCTGATCATTTTACAAATGGCAGTGATCTCTGATCTGACTATAGACGGCGCTGTGAGGTGGTGACACATTGGCTGAGCTCATCCTCTTTTCACTGCAGCTCTGTACAACATGTCGCCTTTGAGCCAAGATGGAGCATTTCCATACTGATGTTACAACAATCTAAATATCAAATGAATTGCCACCCACATGTAGAGAGATCCCTCTGAGGCAAAAATCGAAACTTAGCTAATTTGAAGTGCTGTAACTATACGAACTACTTTGGTTTTAAGTGGATTTGGAAATAAACCGTCAATGTTGATAAAGTAGCTTTGGTCTGGTTAGCACTAAAAATGCCAAAATGGAATGATTCACAAGTTCTCTTTCCTCATTTTTTCATTGAATTTTACCTTTAATAGGTAAAAGCCCTAAGCCAATTTAATTTAAAGTATGGACCCTTTTTTCAAACTAATACTTTTATAATAGATATCAAGTATGTGTCAAAGCCTTTTTTATTTTCATTATGCCTTTAAATTTCTCTTTAACTGCTCAAAAATTTAAACATGCCCATGTAGTGAATATAGTGTCACATTTTATATTCATTCATTAATTTATTCATTCATTCCCTGAATCTACTTATTCCATTACAAGACTGCTAACTAGTGTGCGTTGTTCCTTCTATATTACAAATCCAGCAGGCAGTACATTTGGTAAAAATAATTAAAGCATAAAATACCTTCAATAAAAACATCATAAATAAAAATAGAAAGTACAATGCTAAGCATTAAAACACACTATAATTTTACTGTATGTACAAACCTATAGCTGCTAAAAAGGGGGTTGGTAAGTCATCATGAACATTAAATAAATCAAAGAAACCACAAGGTACAAAAAATGAGGTGGTATTATTATGTCAAATAAAACACCACAGACATGGTTAATAAAAAGGTTAATAAACCTTAAACTGAAAAGGGGAAAAATAAAGAAAATATTATTTTATTCCTAAACAGGATATTAACCCGGGACAAGCTCCAAAGTGTCCCAAGTGACTTACCCACAATGCATTTTCCCTAAAAACACACTTCAAGCATCTCTGTAGTAGTAGGTATTTAATGAACACACATGCACGTACAGTGTAAGTTTCATGCTTTTGTTTTAAAATGAAAGGATTCTGTTTTTGGATTTACTTTTCATTTTGAACTAATTTGTTACTTTAAAAGTTCATTTTATTTACTGTCTTTATTATGCAACACTTCGGGGATGCACTCATGTGACCTTGATCGCTGTAATGTTGATGTCACAAAACACAACACCTTTACTATAGGTTATCCATTGATGGATATACAACATCTTGTTTCCTCTAGAGCAGTTAGTTTAAATTTTTCAAGTAGGCCCTAGTGTTAGGTTTGTTTCCTGGTTTCTGACTTTCGTTTTGCCTTCAACTCTTGAGTAATGTTTTGATCTGAGCCCTGATTTCCTTGACCACACTGACCACATCTCTGACGCAGAAATCATCTCCTTGGGGCCCTCATGCATACTAGAAGGTATAGAATTCACAAAAAACATGGCATAGGGACAAAAGCGAAATGTGCATATGCAGAAAAGTCCAGATGCATAAATTTGGTGAACGCCAACTTCCACATTCTTCTGCTCCATAAACCTGGTCAGCGTGAAAAGTAACACACATGCACACCTACTGCCCCACCCTCAACATCCCAGAATTACGCCTTTTTTGAATATGCAAATCAATATAAAGCTCTTAAGCTCAGCGCTCATGAAAAAGAAATGGCAAAAGATGGGGAAAAAAATAGTAGAATTTCAGCAATACCAAGTGGGGAAGCAAAGGAAAACATACTATTTGTTGGTTTAAAACAGTGGTATAATCAACAAAAGGAAGTTGATCGAGTGAATAGCTGCTCGGAGAAACTCAAAGCTGTTCTGATCTCATATTACGTGGTAATAGATATTCAGGAGCTAAACCTCCCTTTGGATCAATAAGACCCCGAGACTGACTTGACAAGGGTGTAAAAATCTCCAGTTTATTAATAAAGAGCAGGTGTGAAACTAAAGTAAAAATATATAATATTCAACACAAACATTTTGACAACAGATTTAAACTACACGTAGCAGTACAGAACGTAACATTTACAAATATAAACTTACCAGCTATCCCACCATGGGATAAATAGTCGGGATGAACTTCACTCTATGTGTCCGTGGCAGATACATTACCCACATAGAGAACGCCCTAAGGCGCCAGGAAGACAAATTTTTAAGCATGCATACCTGAACACAACAACCACCTCACAAATGGAAATACCTAAAAGGCATTTTACCCTTCCCAACAAACATGATACCCCCACCTGATATCAAGATATCATCCTTAACTATGATGAAAAAGAAGAACAAGTTCGATATAGCCTATTGTAAAGTTTGTCCTATATCTCTACAAACTTTAACCTCTACTTTATGAACTCTATCATCCCTACTAGGGAACACTTTAGTCACCAGCCCAAAGGGGCCCAATCATTCCTTTAGAGAAAACTGAAACTAGAACCACATCTCCAGATTTTTAGGTTTGGCCTTCCAGATTGCCATTTATCGGCGCGGGCTGCAGAGTGGAGAGGGTACTGTTTCCATTTGCCCCAAAAGACATTAGCCAAACACTGACTTGTCTCCAATGGCGCTTGTACAAGTCTTCTTGTTGAAGTCACCGGGAGGAGCCCAATCAGGCCAATCTTTAGGGTGAGCAGTGGAAGGAGTTAGAGGCTGTGGATCCTCTGGGTCATGACATTAATGTCAGGGTCAGGCATTCATAATAGCCATTACTTCAGCCAGAAAGTTACAAGAGAACCAGAGTGATTTCCTCCCCTGCTTGTAAAAATATGGAATCAAGTATTCTATGGGCCATAAATTATCATGCTCCCACACCCCCATGTGTAAGAATGTGGGGGGTTAAATGTCCAGGTACAACCTTGCTCAGACAAGTATCCTCAATGCAGTCAATGCAGGGTTTGATGCAATTCTTAGCCTTTTTACAAAGTCCAAAAATTAGTCCCTCTATCAGAGCCGGATTCTTTAACTGGGCCCCAAAGAAAATGAACCACGAAAGCATTGATGGCTTGAGGTGTCCATGGATTCAACCACCCCTATGTGGACAGCCCTGATACTCAAACAAGTAAATATACGCCCAGCTACTGTTCACTAGACCTCTAGTGTGATGTGAGGAAACAATCCAAGGACCAAACCATCGAGCCCTAATTTGAAAAGGGAGGTTCCATACTGGGTCAGAAGGTAAGTCGCATCTTCTGAGTCTGAAAACCCAGAAATTTTTTTGCAGATCACACATTTAAAATGGTGCACTCTATAACTCTTTGCACCTATGATCCATATACCAGCAACACGAGAGCTCCTTCTGTAAATAGACCCTTTGATGTTTAGTCGGGCTCAGGGTAATGATACGCTAACAAAGGAGCAATGATGACTTCCGGGGATTAAAAAGAGGGTTCTTTCTTCAATACTAAACTTGGTTTCCTTAATACGACCTCCAACTCTGGAGCATTTCTTTCATCTATGAAAGGATCGAAGTTTCTTAGAGCACTGAATTTGGGAATGGCTTCCTTTTCTGAGACATCAACCTTTACGCATATCCTTCCTGCACAGTGGATGATGATACCCCTTGACTGTTTAAGCCTTGTACTTTTAAAGGGATCAGTAATGATCCTCGCTGCCTTACTGCGCGAAGCTTTAAGAGCAACATATGAAGAAGGCTGGCAAAAGCAGGACCAAGGATTCGAAAGGGAATTTTCAAAACGATGTGACCTGAGAGTCTGGTTGAGGTGGTGGTTTTTGAATACTGATACCCGGGCGGATTTCTATATCGGGAGCCTGGGTCACTAGCCTAAAAATTTTCACACGTTGCAGTGTACTGCTCCACCTTCCAATGAAGCAGGTCCAGTAAGCCAAGTGGTATCTTCAACCGCACCCGGAGACTGTTCTGTGGCATGGTCGGGGGCTTGTCAGTAGGTAATAATGCCACTGCTTCGGTGTGTGGATTTCCAACTCGTGAAACCCTATTATTAACATAAAACATAGAATCTCCTTTGCCCTTATGTGAATGTAGCCTAACACTACCTTGCTGTCTGTGTAAAACTCAGTCTCTTCAAGTTCCAACATCTATTTCTGATGAAATGAGCTCTGCCATTTCCTACTGCTAACACTCGGCACAGAGCTCTAGTCTTGGTACAGTGATTTCAGGACATGGAGCTAACTTTGCTTTTCCCATAACAAACCCAATGTTACATTGTCCTTTTAAAGGGTTTTTGGTTTTAATGTAGGCTACAGCAGCTATTGAATTAATGGGAAACATAGAGAAGACACAGAGTTCTAGTTTGAAGCACTTGAGAAGACAAGAGTTTCTAGTTTGTATTTCTCCGGGGAATAAAGGAATATGAACGCGGGGCTTGAGGTCTGACAGAGCTTTCAGAGAGTTCTCCACCCTCCCCCCAAGCTTTGTCTGGAGACAGTGGGCAGTCCCAATCGCTGACTCTGTAGTCAGTTCCCTGAGTATTGCTTTGCCTCTGAATAGTGACTGGGGCAGCAAAACCTAGGGTCAAAAAACATTGATGGTAGACAAACACCTCGGCTGTAAAGGGTTTTCTCCTCATTATTGACTTTTAAATTCAAAGGTGTCAGTTTTAAATTCCAGATCAGACAAGACTGCCTTGTATTGGCAATGTGTCTGTCCCAGGTCTAAATCCTTCAGGTTTCTTCTGATAGTCTGTAGATGGAAAGGCTTTAAAAACATCCAAACTGATAGAAGCAATCTTATGCAACCTAAGTGAACAAGAAGCATGTCTTGGTTCTTTCAGCAAACCAACAGCAGCTTCAACAGATAAGGACTTCAGTCCCATCGTCTATAAAAACTCTCTACAAATTGCTTGACGCCCTTTCCATATTGTGCTTCACCTTCCTGTGCACACCCATTGAGGCCATAAATTGCAATTCAGGTGAAGGACTGTTTCCAAATACATGTACCACCATTCAATATTCGATTATGCCTTTTGGAGGGATTATTATCCTTGAACCAGAAGAACCCAAGAAGTTCCTGCTTTTTCTCTGACAAGGGGAAAAAATGGAACATTTGCTGAATATCAGCTTTTTAAAGGCAATAGAATCTTTGCAAAATCGGATAAGCACCTGGAAGTTTATTGTTCAAGTCTGACCAGTAAGGAGGACATCATTTAAAGAAACTCCTGTATTTAGAGCTGAGTCAAAAAACTACTCTAATTTTCCCTGGCTCTTTGGGTGATACACGGGCCATTAAGGTACCAACACTCTTCCTTTCTTTAAGACTAGGTGCAATTTTGCATGCTTATTTTCAAATATTTTCCATAAAGGAAAAAAAAGTGCTCTTTCATCTCTGGTTTCCCTTTTTTAATGCACGCCCGAGTGAACAGAAACGATTTAAGGCTTCCTCCCTGTTGTTAGGGAGACATTGTCTCTGAGGTTTAAAAGGGAGTGGAGCCACCCAGCTGTTTGAGGTATCCTTAAAAAAGTCCTGCCTTCATGACTTTTAGGAAGGCTTTTTTTCAATAGAAAGGGCAATTTGTTGTCCTCTTTGTCCTCAGGAAAACTGGGCACCCCAAATGATTCTCCCCCATCACAGAGTGAGTCAACATTGTAAGGGCTCTGGAGCTGACTGGGTTGTTTGGTAGAGTTGTAAGTTTCTTTTACAGAGAGACGATTAGGGCATGGGGTGGAAAAGGGATGGACGACCATTTCCAATGTTTTGTAAAAAATACTAAACCTTTAAGGCTTGTGCACATCTCCCAAGCAAACATCACCTACTATGACCCATCCTAGGTCCAATTTTGGATAAGGAGAATTGTGTGAGCCCTTTACTTGTTTTCTAACTTTTTGAACCCTTATAATGTCTCTCCCAAGGAGAATAGTATCTGAGCCTGAGATCAAGTTCAGGGATTTTCCCCGGGTAGATGTTTTAGATGTGCATGATGAAGGGCTACCTGGTGTGGGAATTTCTGATCTGTTATCAGGAATCTGACTGCATTCAATCAACGTTGAGGCATGCAGAGCTGTCCATCAAGTGACCCAATCTGATAACCAGATGTTTCCTTCCAGCTGTCTCCACTACCCTGCACAGGTTTTAAGAGTGTAAGGACAGGGCCTTATTTAAAAAGGCTGAAAATGTTGGGGTTGCTTTGGGACTTTATTACTTTGTTCATCAAGGATGATAAAGTCTTATCACTTCACTTGGATGGCCTGTAGGTATATTTTCCAAGGCATATCTTAGAACAAGATCTGCCTTTAGTATCTCCCTACAAACATCAGTACAGTGAGTATTTACTCTGGTTGGGGTGCAGCATTTTGCCTCCCCCCCATGCCCCTGATCTGGTTTCTATCTTGTGAGTCCATGGTGCTGGGGGCCCGGGTGCAAAACTGTATTATGACTGTCACTCTGACTCTTTAGCATTTCACACTGGCCTTACAGTTCTTTGCAAGATGGGATGTTGAAGAGCAACACTTAAAGCATATATTGTTGATCTTAAGAAAGGTCTTATGGGCTTCCAAAAGACTTTTCCCTAAAGGCACGACATTTTTGGAGCGGATGAGGTTTCCTGTGTATAGGGCATTGTCTACTTGGGCTCTTGACCTTTCATCTTCATCTGCAATGCTAGACACAGAGACTTTGCATAATGACTCTGATGAGGCTATATTTGTTTTAGGGTACAGCCCGAAATTCGTAGTGTGTGAGGTAGAGGTCTTCTAGATTTGGGGGGATATTAGATAACCCTTAAACAAAACTGGGGCATTTTTAGCCTTTGGTTGATCACAAATAAAGTCCACAAAAAAGAAAAATGGAGGGAAGGAGACTCTGTATTGCTGTTTATACTTGAATCCTTTGCTGCCCCTCCTCTTGTAGGTTGTATGGCAGTTTTGCACAATCGAGTTGATACTTCATAGGCAGTGTCTAAAATGTGAGACCCTGCAAATCCTCTCAGTCTTGGTAATCTGGAGTTCCATCAACATATCACCAACCCCTAAGTTTCTGTAATTTTGCTGGGTATTTTGAAAGTCAGGAATTCGTTGGAAGAGTGCGCTTATCATCTCTCATGAAATTTCCTCCAGCCTTGCCAGACCATTTTTAGTCCCCTGGCTGGTAATTTATGTTTATCATTCTGATGCTTTTGCATGCTCAGCTGATTCACTTCCAAGCCACTTAACTAAAAGGTCTATCTCCTCATTGGCTGACAGGTCTGTCTCTGACTGACCCTGGGAAAGACGATCGCCAGGCCCCGATAGCTTTCGGACGGTCATCAAATTTTGTGAGACCCTTGCTGACAAGTTCACCGTTTTAAAAATTTAGCTTTAAATCTGAGGGAGTCTTTATTAAAATTTAGACGAGTGTCAGGAGTGCTGTTGTACCCTGGGGCATAGTTATATCTATTGGTCGTCCTTTCCAAAGGACCACCCCATCATACTTTTACTTTTTGAATGGAGTTTCTTCCATGTTGTGGCCTGAAGGTCCTTGCATTTGCTGTATGAAGAGGTTGCTGGGGAATTCTCCCTTGAAAAGCATCTTCTTTAAAAGGTAAGCCTAGGTCGCCACCTTGAGGCCGCTGGTTCTGTTTAAGATCAATCCAGTGGTGGAATATGCTTTACGTTTGAATCGGGTGAGGGCTGCAGTGCACGCGCTGGTTCAAGACGCACTTTAAGGCGAGCGGTGCTGTGGGGACCGAGCTCTGCATCAAGAGTTAAGTTCCGTTTTCCGTTTATTCCTGCCTGAATTCGTAAGTTCTCTCCGAATGGTTTCCCGCTTTAGCGTTCCAGCTTCGCCATAGCCGCGCCGCCCCTTTTTTCCCCGCTAGCTTTTCCAAAGTGGTTTCTATACGAGCTTCATTTGTATCTGCATTTCTTCACAGCAAACGCCGCCAGCTCTTTGCCGCCAGCTTTTGGGGCTGCCAAGCAGCCGCTGCGCTACATGATGAGCGTTTCGTGGGGCAAGACACGCGGACCTGCCCAAAGACGGACGACCGTTTCTCCGGACATTGTTTAGAGAGTCGTCCCAGAACCTCTGTATTAACCCCTATAGCGGCACAGATGCCGTGTCCGGTCCGTCTCAATCGTTATAAAGCTCGCTAGGAAGAGCCGCTTATTGTTCTGATCTACCTACGTGGTTAGATATTCAGGTAGCAAACTTCCCTTGATCAATAAAACGAATTCGAGACATTGACACGAGGGGTACAAATTCCAGTTTTATTAATAAAGAGCAGGTGTGAAACTACAAGTAAAAAAAAATATATAATATTCAACACAAAACATTTGACAACAGATTTAAACTACACGTAGCAGTACAGAACGGTAACATTTACAAATATAAACTTACGCTATGCTACCATAGGACTAAACAGTCAGGATGAACTTACTCATGTGTCCGTGGAGATACATTACTCCACATAGAGAACGCCCCCTAAGGCTCAGGAAGGACAAATATTCAGAGCATGCATACCTGAACACAACAACCACCCACAAATGGAAATACTCAATAATTAGGCACTTACCCTTCCCAACAAACATGACAAAAGTGAAGTTCACAAAGTGCACAGTGCCCAAAATAAAAAAGAAGTTGTCAGATATCAAAGTCGCTGTGAAAGGCGAGTTGTAGCCCACCGTCTGAGTGTCATAGAAAGCTTATTAGGGTGCAGAGAAAGAAAATGACAGTGAGAAAAAGCTCAAAATGTCAAGTTTTTCTCGAAATGTCCACTTTAATCACATAGTTTATTTTATTAACGTGACATCATAAACTCTCTTTAAATCTTTAATTTAATGTTTTTAATGTTTCTCAAATACCATCACAATAAAGTAGTATGTTAAATGCTTTGTTTTGTATGTGTTCTTCTATGTGTTTTATGTGAGTGAATCACTACGCGTTTTAAATAGGCTTTCTTCCTCCGATAGGAAGCAAAGAATCCATTAATTCGTGATATTACAGATCTCTGAATAATTTAAATACTGAGATGTATACTTGTATCATTTTCTATGACTATAGTATTAAGCTATGTTATTAAACATGGGAACACGGTGGTGCAGTGATAGTAATATGCTGGTGCCCTGTCCAGAGATTGCTCCTGCCTCCTGCAAGATGCTTGCTGCAACCGCATGCGGACCTTCAATGAAATAATTTATTGCAGCAGTACTGTCTCTTTCAAACATACTAACCTCCACCTCTGTCCTTCCTTTTTCTCCAAGTAACTAATTGCACACAAGCAGCTCTGTAATAGACTGTTAGCCATCGTAAGCTTTAGAACGCTGATTCTTCAAAACTTTTAAGGAACAATAAATCTTCATAGTACATGTTTAATTATTCTATCCATCTATCCTTCCAGTGTCGGCCAACCCCAGCAGGAATACAGCACGAGTCAGGAACAATCCCTGAAAGGGCACCAGCTCGCTGCAGCGCCATAGCACACTGTATCCTCACATGTTTGATTATTAACAATATAGATTGTTTAAATGATGTTATCTGTATAATGTAATAAATCATATTTTGCTGCATTTCATCTTAAAATTATGTACCATCATATGTAAATACGCGCTTATAAAGTGGCTCAGGTTGTACAATATTATAACTGTATTGTAAGTTTACAGTGAGGTAATTGAGCTTATAAGTACAAAACAGTTCGACAAGGAGCACTTAATGGACTGATTGAGTGTGTTTATAGTTCTTGGATGAAACTGTTTCTGAACCAATCATATCCCTATAGGAAAGGCTCTAAAGCGCTTGGCGTATGGAAGCAGTTCAATATACAGTCCGCATGGCTGAGGCTCGCGGCTTGATGCTGTATACCAATAATTCTCTTCTGATCAGCTGCTTTAGAGCTGCGGATTCCACACTCAGATACAGTGGGATAAATACTGGTGCATTGAGAGGAACAATGCTAAAGCAGCTATGGTATTTGAATAGTTTGGCTTATTCCATGGACCATTATATTGTTACAGGTTAATTACAATCAGATGCCTTAAACTAAAAACAATATGTGGTTAATTTCAGTGTATTTGATAAAACCACGCAGGGATGTAGATCTAAAAAAGAAAGGGAAACCACACTTGAAACAAAAGACTGCTTTAACGCTGAGTGCTACCAGTTTGCAAAACTGAGAGAGAATTGCTCACGCCAAGCATTTACGCGGTGTGAAATGTGATTGGCTTTACGGCAAGTTTAGGTTTTATACATTATGTTTTGATCATGGAAACGGAGTACGCACATTTTTGTACATACGCACTGCTTATACATGAGGCCCCTGGTCTTAAATTGCTAAGACACATTATCTTTCTTGTAACACTCCCAACCTTTCAACACATCTGACCTCCATTCCTTCTGTCAGTTGAGCTCTGCCATCATCTGCTCTCCCAGCTTTAAGGTCACAAACACTAAAAGAAGGTAGAGTTTTTAAGATTTTTTTTGAGTAATCACTTTAGGGCTTAACCTATGGACCACTTCTGGGATCAGGAATGCCCTATCAAACTCCCAGTGGTCCCACTGGAGACCCCTGTGGTCCCTGCAGTCACGAGTGTCAGTTATATTTAAAGGTAAAGCCAATCCCATAGAGGCACGGTGTTATTATACAGTTTGTGGATGGTGATGGCATGCTGAGCATAGTTAGACTTCTTGCTGCCATCTATTTGGCTACACTTTCCTATATACATTAAATAAATAAATAGATGTGTAAATAATTTAACTAATATGATGAAGACCTTGATAGCTGGCTCTTTCGTTGACTTTGCTAGTTGGTCTGTCATTAATGAAGCTAATTTCTACTATCTCTTCCAAGTTCCAGTTCCATAAGTAAAGGATGTGTTGTTCAGAGTGGAAAGAACATTAGGCGCTTTGTAAGAAAAAGGAAAAAAGCTATGATAAAATGAGAAGTTTTAAGCTTTCATTGTGAAATGTAGTGCCAGGTAGATCAACACAGAATCTGAGGAACCTGAGGAGCTCAGTGCTCCTTATTTTCACTAATTCAACTTATTGCAGAAAATTTAAGATCACAGTGCACACTTCAGAGTGCAAAACCCAAGAAGCTAATTAGAGTTTGCTAAGCCCCCAATTCCATTTAAAGGGTGTATGGATTTGTTTGTTGTTTATAAAAAATGATTTAATGTTTCATATTCAGGTGATCTGTAGTACAGAAATGTACAATTACACTTAAAACACAAGATCCAAAATTATGGGAAGTGATAAAGGATAAATTAAAATATCAAACAACATGAAAACAAAGCTCTGGCAAAGGATCAAGTGAAAAAAAACAAAAACACATGGAAACAAAGACAAGGCTAGATCAGTGAGATATATATATTATATATGTATATATGTATATATATATATATATATATATATTGTAAGCTGAGGGGTGATCGCACCCCAAGAGGACAAAGATGCCCCTGGGAATACCCCTGAAACACAGACTACCCTCACATTGCTCCTTACCTCTCACTTGCGCTTATAACGCTAATACAAGCCTCATGCGAGCACCGCTAACTTAAAAGCCTTGCAGCCTGTCAGTTTTGGAATTGATTGTTTGCTTTTATCTCTCTCTCTGTTCCTAGCTGGAACTGCTATCTCTGGACTTGTCATGGAGCACGCTTAAGCTCAGTGTTAGCAGTGTTTGAATAAAAATCCTTCTTGTTTCTACTGACCTCCTGTGCCTCAAATCTGTGATCTAAGCGTTGACAATAAGTATATATATACATATATATATATATATATGAAGGTGCTATCGCTAACATGGTCATCTCCTTCTTTTCCCACAGCACTGAGAAACCAGCCAATGAGAGAACCTGATCCCACCCTTCTGGTTTAGTGTCATAGTGTCCTTCTGCTTCCCAGAAGGAGGTATCATTTTGTTTTTTGTCAATGGCAACCCATTGATGGAGCTCCTAATCAAACTGATCAGGAGTTGCAGCAGAAGCAAAATATCTTTTTATAGGCCTTTTACAGCCTGGAACTCAAAGGCAAAATTGCTAAAGAGTTTAACTTTTTTCTGTTAAAATATTAAACCAGACGACCTTGGTTGGCAACTCCCAGATTTTCTTCTGTCATTCTTGCACCTGGACACAATATATATGAATGAACTATAATAATTCACATACTTATCTATCCATCCATATGTCCATCCATCAATCCATCCAACAGGGACTCTTCAGTACAAGTCAGGAACCAGTAATATATATTTTAAATATTAAGTTAATTTGAATCTTTTAACCTTCAATGTATAAACAAAGAGGACACCTAATGTTTTAGTTTTTGTATATTTTATTAGGGCAGATTGTAGGAAGCAATCTGCAAAGCAAGTAGCATCCATTTTAAAGTAGTCACTTACCTGAAATCAATGTGCATTAGAATCATCTGAACATTTCTTTAGTCTTTCTAAAAGGTTCAGAGATTAAAATGTTTTCATTTTGTTAAAAGAACTGTATGTGAAGAAGAAGGCAACTAAAGGAACCATTCCCTGCCTATATCCCCATCACAAAATGCCAGTGCAAATTTTTTCAGGTTCAAACAAAGCTAAATCCATTTGTTTTATTTAGATGCCACGGGTAAGTTATTACTGATAGCAAGAACTGAAAGGGAAATGAAAGTCAAGGCTGTCACCGCGGGGCAAGTTAATACAAATCAGACTTATATGGACTGTCAATAAGCATTAACAAGATTAAGAGGAACTGTAGCATCAGAACAGGCAGGTGCTTTCCCCAAATGAACTCTTCTCAGAATTTACAACAGGGCATGTGCTTCATTGTATGTCAAACATGACACTAAAATGCCTAGTGCTCATAACTAGCTGCCAATATATTTGGTTTACTGTCTCTTAAGTCTACCTTGTTGGGTAGATTTGTTTTGATGTGATTTTGGGTTGTACTTGACCCAATACTTGTAAATATATATACAGTATATATATAGACACTACAAATGCAAACAAAAATCACATCAGAACAACATCTAGCTAACTATATATATATATATATATAGAAAGAGATATTCTTTGCCCCACACTCACCTTGCACTCTGTGTGTGACAAGGCCTTCCTCGTATAGTGCCCAGACTTTGAATGACCTGTCTAAATGAATTAGATCAGCTGATTCCATTCATTCAAAAACTTAAAACTCTGTTTTGGAAAAAGTTTTAACTTAACCTGACATTCTGCCCCTTCTTCAGTTCTAATACCCTCAATGTCTAGATTCTCAGGATAATTTGTGTGTGTGTTAAATCACAAGTTATGTTATTTGTTAGGCTTTTCTTTTAGTATTAAATTTAGTATTCTACTCTTAGACTTTATTGTCTTTTTCCAATTTAATGCTTTGTATATCTTGTATGTATCTATTTTAGTGTTCCATGTAGAAACATTTGTACCCACTGTTACATAAATCCTGCTGTTCTTTCTGAGACTCTGTGAAGTGCCTTGAGCATGAGAAAGATGCTATAAATAAAATGTATATATATATATATATATATATATATATATATATTGTATATATATATATATTGTGATGAATGTTCTGGTCCAAATAATTTTTCACAACACACAAACAAAGGTTTGGGACTCCATATATTGTCGTCCAGACAAAAGAATAAATGATTCAGAGTCTTAATCAAAACAGTGAACAGTTTAGTTTCAAAAAAATGGGATTTATAGGGAAAAGGATTATGGGACAGGAAATGGTGGTATGAAAACAGGAACTGAATTAAAGCATACATGATGAGACGGAAGTGACGTCATCATGGTTTGGAAGTGATCATTAGTGCCATTTTGGAAGTCGGAAGTTGAGGAATTTATTTTTCTTCAAGTTTTCTGTTGAGCAAAAGAGATTTAGGTAAGTACCACGTGACAACCCTCTATCTCGGATGTTCACTCACCTTTAGGCTCTTTGACTGCCTCTCCAATCGCACAGTGTGACATGACCCCTCAGCCCAGACCCATCGGGTCGGGCGACCTGCACCAGAGGTCGCGGGACACGAGAGAGCATCTGGCTATTCGTAAGGAACCCTTACTATAAATGACACTGAAACGATAAGGCTGAAGATCTAAAACCACCTAGTGATGCGAGGGTTAGACTCGGCTGAGGGACATCCACTGTAAAGCAGCATGAGGTAGTACCTTAAAGACGGATAAGCCCACTTAATCGCCAAGGCTTCGCCCACCGCAGCATACTTGGTCCCTCCGCCCAGCAGTTTCCGCTAAGGTACATAACGGGTATTCAGCACCATCAACGCACTGGCTCAGCACAGCACCCAATCCTGTGGCCGGTGCGTCCGGTCTGGAGGATGAAAGGAACAGAAAAATCAGGATTTTAACACGTGCTGACGTAAGGGCCAACTTTAAGTCACTGAATGCTTTATCCACTGAATCATCCCATACCACTTTTAAAGGTGCTCGCTTCCTTGTTAAATTAGATAAGGGCTGAAATACTAGAGAAATGCGTACAAAACGCTATAGTAACCTCGCCAATCCCAAAATGCTTGTACCTGCCGCTATTTATCGGACGGGCCAATTCAAAATGGTATCAATTTCAGAGCATTGTGGTTTAACAACACCCCTCCCACTCAGGTAGCTCTAAATATTGGCTTCCTTCAACCCAAAGAAACATTTCTTCGGATTAATCGAAGACTCGCTGACGCTTAGCTTGAAGAGTATTGTTTTAACCTGCCATACATGATCCTTCCACGGCTGGAATAAATGACAACATCATCTAGGTAGGGCAACTATGAATGTGGGGCCGAGCAGTGTGTCTACCAGGACGCTGAAGGTAGCTGGCTTCGCAAGCCAAAAGGAAGGACCTTTGTATTGCCAATGTCCACTGGGTACTAAAAGCTGCTTTTTTCTTTGGTGAGTCCGCTAAGGGAATTTGCCAATACCCTTTGTCATGTCAAGAGTAGTTAGGAATTGAGCGCTCCCTAACCGATCAAGTAAATCATCTACTCGCGCATGGGATACGTGATCAAATTTAGAGACCTGATTAGTCACGAAAGTCATTACAGAACCTCCATGACCTATCAGGTTTAGAAACTAAGCAACTGGACTAGACCAAGGGCTATAGTCTCTCAATAACCCCCAGTTCTAGCATTCTGTTAATTTCCAACTCTACTGCTACCGCCTATAGATCTTTCTCTGACAGTCACTCCAGGTTAGTAAATGCGTGAACAATCAACGAGACGCCCAGGTATCAACCCCCACAACTTTGGGGACAGACAAGATAGCCGCCAAGATCTTGTCGCTGTTCAGATGTTAATTAAGGGCCAAATTAAGGTAGGACATGACATAAGAGAGAACGAGGTGATTGAAGGGACAGGCTCCTGTCCCATTTTCAAATACATGATACACTCGCTCACCTCGTACCATATGAACCAAATAATCAACGAGTCCTTCTCTCCCACTCTCATAAGGGCCTCCAATGAGCTAACAATTTTGAATGAGAAGTTGGGATGATACCATCATTGACACATCACCCGGACAAATTCCCGGATGGTGGTGTTCTCGTTATAATAACGGATTGCGCCGTTTGTGCTTTTCCAAATTTTCTTTGAATCGCCTGATTTTCTCTAGTCTATCTGATAATTGCTGATATATTCAAGAATATTTGAAGTAGGAGGACCCTCTTCCCATCCTTCTTTAGCATGTCCAAAAGTCCTGGGTTGTCTTCCATAATAATTCAAAAGGAGAAAACCAGTAAAGGTCTGAGGGACTTCCCGACAGCAAAAAAACGAGTGGAAGCAACTGATCCCAGTTTCTTCCATCCTCGCTAACTACCTTACTGCAACATCTGTTTCAAAGTTTGATTGAAACGCTCCACCAACCCGCCAGTTTGGGGATGATAGACAGACGTTTCTAGATGTTTATTCGAGTAATTTGGCTACTTCCCTGAACGCTCCGAAGTGAAAGGAGTCCCTTGGTCCGCTAAACCTCTTTGGGATCCAACACGAGTAATATCCCTACTCAATTCCCCGCAATGTTCTTCGATAGCTGAGCGCAACGGAACAGCTTCCGGAAAGGTGGCATAATCTACTAGTACCAAAATATATTTAAAGTCTTTAACGAGGGTTCCAGTGGTCCTACGATCACTCTGACTCATTCAAAAGGGATCTCAATAAGGGAATAGAATCGAGAGGAGTTCGAGTCCTTCCTTGAATCTGGGCGGCTGATACTTGGGCAGGAAGCTAGGAAATCAGCCGGGCTCCTTATAATTCCCGCCAATAGAATCGAGTTTTTATTCTTCCACGTTTTTTCGAGCCTAAGGGGCTCTTAGAAGGTGAGCATGTGCTAATTCACACACCTTCGGCGAAAGTGCGTGGAATCAACAAACAATGATCGCATTCTCCCTCGGGTTCTGCCACCTATATAATAATTTGTTTTAAGTACAAAGAACGGCATCGTGGTATAGGATCCAGGGTTGTACTAACCTCAGTGGATACTACTGCATTGCTAATAAATTTAAGGAATCATCGCTCCATTTTCTTTAAAAGAGGACGGGTTAATAGGAATTGGCAGTTAATTTTGTATTGGGTCCTGTGCACCTTAAAGGTGGTTTTCTGTTGCCACGCCTAATCACTGTACTAGTTCCTCAAGGCGGCAGGGACATCGATTCCTTCACATTGGGTACCCTGATGGGTCCGCTACTGTGGGACATGTAGTGGAGGCAGCTCGGAGCAGTATTCTCCATTACTAAGCCTAAATGTTCTTAGGTACAGTTACGCTTATTACCGCTTAAATTTTATTCCAGTCTCTACCTAGTATAACTGGAAAAGGGGGATCCGTAATACAGTCATGGCCATGCTCAGTAGGTTATTATTCACCGATATCACATATCTGGCAGTTTTATAATACCGGATATCCCCATGAATACATTTTAGACTAGTTTACCTTAGTCCACTGTTAGAAAATCCTAAACGGGCAGCAACAATGGAAATGTTACTCCGAATCAAACATTGCTATTACCTTCCTGCCATTTATTATAACTGCACTCTTATAGGGAAGAGATAAAGGATTAGTCACCGTGGCACAATACCTTTCTCCCCTTACTAATGAGCAATCCATAGGCTTGATGGGGATAGTTAGGACAGATGTCCATCCTCCCACACTTGAAACAGCGGGAAGACTAGACATCTGTCCGCTTAACGGAAGGCAGGCTCGGAGCTTGTCGGGTGGGCTTCAGGAGCGCCCCACGCGGTCTGCTGGGTTCGGGCGCGTAGAACCGCTTTGATCGCCTCTGATTTACAAGCCGCCCAGTGACGCCGCGTGATTTGTATTAAGGTGTCCATATCTTGAAAATTATGTTTCCGGACTTGCTGGGCGATGTTCCTTCAGGGAGTGGCATGCACAAAAGTCTCACACGCTAAAAGCTCGCCACCTTGTGCGATATTAATATCGGGCGAGCAGCTATTATACTTTTCCCCAGGCTTCAAAGCTCCTGGGTTCTATTGGTCTTTCCAGATCGAATTGCCACTCCCTCCATTCCCTCATGCTGTTCCGGGATACGTGCAGAGCGCTTGAACACCTCCATTTTAGAGCGTTATAATCAGCGGCCTGCTCCTAGTTAGATCATAATAGGCTCTCTGCCTTCGCTCTTCAGGTAGGTTAGTTGGTACGCCTTTCACTTCCCACGCTGCTCGCTTAGCTCACGCTCAAAAATCAAAAAAATACGCTTCGAGTTCACGTCTCTGCATATAGTCATGCAATAGGTGGTGAATCGAACTCCATCCAGATTCCTGCAGCAGCACGAGCGCTATTCTGCATTTGGGTCCCTCGCTCCCATCTGTAGTTTTAAAGTTTGAAGATCGCCATGATGTGTGTTTAGGAGGTGTCAGGTCCTGTTCCTCTGACATCTTGAAACAGACTTAAAACAATCCACCGACTACGCCCATTTTTGAATGTTCTGGTCCAAATAATTTTTCACAAATTACAAACAAAGGGTTTGGGTCTATATATTGTCGACAAATGATAAAATGATTCAGAGCCTTAATCAAACATGAAAGTGTTAGTTTCACAATGGCGGTTTATGGGAAAAAGGAATACAATGGTGCGAAAACAGGAACTGAATTAACATCATAATGATGAGACGAAGTGAGGTGGTTTGATGGAGCCGAAGTGACATCACTGGTTGGCCGGAAGTGATGTTCAGCGCCATTTTGGAAGTCGGAAGTTGAGGAATTTATTTTCTTCAGGTTTTCTGTTGAGCAAAAGAGATTTAGTAAGTACCATGACAACCTCTATCTCAGCTGTTTCACTCACCTTTAGGCTCTTTGACTGCCTCCTAATCGCAATGTGGACACATATATATATATATATATATATACACACATACACACGTCTTGCACCCCAAAACACGAGGCTGAGTCTCAGCACTTTAGCAAAACCAGCTTTATTCAACTTGAAGCAGGAAGAGAGGGTTATTTATGTAGCTGGATCTACCACTCTCCTATACACAGACACAAGCAAACAGGCAGGGTCGGGGCCAGATCAGTGGCCAAGTAATACTTTTCCCTGCATTTATAAGGTTCCTTCAGGCACGACAGGCGCTTATAGCGTGACAACGGTCAGATTGGAGTTGCTTCAGTGGTGAGCCGCTGCAGCGGTGTGAGTCTGCGGTTGACCCGGAAGGGGATAAGCTGTCTTCCACATATGCGCAGATTGTGCTTTGGGACACTCTTCTTCGGCATGCCGTCCCTTTGGGAGGAGTCCCAAAACAGCAAAACCTCACTATATATATATATATATATGGAATACTGTATATGTCGCTTTGCATGTAAATGGTACCGATTTGTACTTGTAAGTACTGTGAAGGTGCTATAAAACCAAATTAACTGAAATAACCCATGGAAGAAGTTGCATCTTTTTCTTGCATGCTTTTAGTTGTTATATAGGTTTTCTTCTCACAAAAAAGGAACAGCAGTTTAGTCAATTTGTTTTCCAAACTCATAACATATGTAAACTTTACTGTATGATGATGCAATAGTCAAGTTCCAGCTTATTGCTATGTGAACTCACACATGTAGTCCACAGGTGCCATATCAGGATGTCATGCTGCAGTGAGAAAGACTGAAATGGATGGAGCGATCAGTGGATGAGCTAACCCTTCTGGTTATAGGTTTTATTGAATTATTGTCATGTCCCACTGTTTGCTCTTTCTTATCTTTTATATGGTAATGTCTGAGTAAATACATTGATAAGCACTCCTGCTGAGATTTGTTGTGCCCACTTAACCTTGAATCTACAGGGTGATGGCTTTGAAATATTTTCATAATGTTCTGACTGAGAACTGTCAGTGCTAAATGAACATTTACAGTGTGTGTGTAGGACCACTAGATCTATATGTACACACTATGCTGTAAATATCCTTGTAACACTGGCTAATTTACCACTCTTGTGTAGCTGAGGCATTTTAATGACCTACCCAGCATTCCTACAGTGCAGACAGAGGCCCAGACAAATAATTTTAAGTTTCTAAGACATCATTAGCATACTTATACTCTATATGTGAAGCCTTTGACCATAAAGGCTGGAAAGTCATTTGTGGTTCCTTACAGGGTGCCTGGGAACCCAGAGAGATCCATGTGGCAGGTTCACCTTCTCATCAGGAAGGTCACCTGGGTTTATGAGTCATGTCCCTCGTACTACACCCTATACACTCTGTGACCTTTTCAAAATAAGGTTTCAAAGACTAGGCGGATGTTTAACTGTGACCCTACGATATTGAAAAGGCCACAAATTTAAGAAAATCCATTTTCAATTCTGAACTGTATTAGGTTTGTGATAAGTTGTTCGCTTTCTCGATACATTTGTAGGGCTGTAATTATTGGATAAATTACAAGCAACCTCATGCCCATTATTTTTTTCATCTTCTGTTTGGACTAACAAACTAGAACATTTTGCTATTTTAATGTAATGTTTTCTAGAGATATTAACTTGATTATCAATAAATACATAAACACAATACATGCAGGCAAAGGAATTCCAAGTATTATGATGAGTTGAAAAAGCCAGCCCAAAGGAGAATTTCTTTATTGTAAAAAACATTATTTTTGAAGAAAATATTTTTTCTTTTAGAACAAATTATGGTAGATCATCAGTAAACAGGCAAGGGTGAAATACAAAAAGTAAGAAAACAGCATCAGAATTTAAAACAGTGACCAAATGTCAAAAAGTCAAGCCAAAAAGTCTTAATACAGTACAGTGAAAAGTGAATGGTTTTGTCGCTTAGCATTAAAATACACACTTTTTAACCAAAGCTAATGTCACATGTAACAACCGTAGCTTACTGGTTCTGCAATAACAACTACGCACAGATATTTACAGAAGATTTTAAGTTAACGCCAGGAGATGTGTGTCAGAAAAACAAGCTAAGCCTGAGAGCAGTAAGTAAGAAGATTGGTGTTTTAATCAGAGCCCAAACTGCAAAGTGAAACTCAGAGTCTAAAAAGACACAGGAAGAGGTCGAGAGTCAGGAGGACTTTAGTATTTATTACCCAAAAACAAGAGACAAGAATCAAAGTCAGGGAACCAAAATAGAGCCAAAACACAGAAACCAAACTAACACAACGATAATCTTGTACAACTCCGAAATTCACAATGCTGAGCTTTATCCAGTCAAAGTGATGTTGTCACATGATGCGATTGTTAAGCCTACCAACAACCCCAATAACTGCACAAAAACAAAATGGGGCATTTCTACCACAGTAACTTTAATAAAAATAAAAAAACTATAAAAACAAAATCCCCAAAAATGAGAGCTCATCGATTTTTTTGAGGGCAAGAAATATTATTATATATATATATAATATTATTATAAAGAGTCAGATTGTGACAGATTCTTGTCAGCTCGAGGATTTGCGAGTTTTGTTGAGTGAATGATTGGGGCACAAAACATCGGGCGGCGCTGTGTGAGTTTTGTATTGCTGATTGGCAACAGAAGAACAAGGGAGCACAGATGGACACTTGTTAGAGGCACAAATGTTAGCTTTTCCTCCACAGAGAGAACTATAGACACATGGAATAATGCTACAAGTAGCGAAGTGGACAGAAGAGCCTCTATAGAGATTCAAAACTCAACTTGAAATAGTTTAGATGGAATGAGGTGGATAGGATTGGCGAGTTTTGTTGGCCTGAATACCTTGTTCTCATCAAAAGTGTTTTAATGTTCTAACTATTGTCACAGGGATGATGGATTATATGACCTTCTCACTACTTCTAGCCCAGTTTCCAAAGTATCTTGAGCTCACTGCATTTTGACAGTTAATTCATGTACTGCCCGTGGTCTTACCAAACATTTCCAGGTATAGTTGTAACGGCTGACCCTTACCTCAGCCAACAGCTACACCTCCAAGACCTGTGGCCTGATGGATAACTGAGATTGAATCTATATATCAAGCCGCACTCTAACAAATATAATTCTCCCACAAGCAACGGATTAAATATAGTCACAGAAAAGCAGATATGTAAAATTAAGTAGTTATATTAAATGAAATAACAAAAAATACAACTTTCATGTAAAAAATATATATATATGTATATCCTTCCACCAAAGCAACAATGTGACACCTACCATATATTTACACAACAAACCCGCCCTTTCCCCTGTAAATAATAACAAACAACAATCGAATAACAATAATGAATGAACTATGGGAAGAATGATCGCGGAACTTGAATCTGAGTATAAAACTGTCCTGAATCCCGGATGACTGTTCAACAGATAGGTGATGTGTTTGTTTCCGAAACAAAATGGAGCAACTCATCATGAATCCGCATGGGTTTAAAATGTAGTTCAACCCAGGGTCTCTGGCACAATTGAATTGAAGCAAGTCCGCAAAATGAAAACAAACTGGTATCGCGAGGTGGAAATCAGCAGGTACTGGGGGTTCATTGTAATGAATTGGATTCCATCTTTCTCCTCTCCCCTCTGTTCCTCCTGATTGCTTATATAGTGATGAGCTGGTTGTATTTGATTGTGATCAAAACAGGTGCTTTCCATCTTGGGGCTGTGGTCTCTTTCCATCATCCATCCCCCAACATTCACTGACACACAACAAACAGCAAACGGGATGATGGAAGCAAAACACACTTAGTATTAAATTGATTAACACTATCCCTATGTAGCCCAGCTACATAGTGAGGTCAGTCATGTGTCTTCCTCATTTTTTCCAGCCTTGTGCAGTTACTGGGGTTGTACAGGCTGATGTGACCATTTTAAGGCAGCAACTGAAAGAATGTGTTTATTTGGCACAAGAACAATAAATACGCAAACAAACAAAATAAAACTTTTCCCTGTTATTTCAATATCAGTAAAGGCAGTTGTGTATTTTGTTGTATTTCATATTTGAAATGCATATTTGTGAGAGTTGGTTTATAACAGGGATCTCAAATCTAGTCCTGAGGGTCTAATGGTGCAGGTTTTCATTCTAACCTCTTTTTAATTAGTGACCTGTTTTTGTTGCTAAATGGTTTTTTTGAATTAATTTAATTGATTTTTAAGTTTTTTTCCCCTGATTTTTTTTCAGATTCCTCTGATTTGTTCATTTTTAATTAAATGGCACCCAAACAGAAATAAAAGTAAGTGAGGGAGCCAGAGAAGACCAACTAAGTCAGGGCCTCAAACTTCAAACCAAATTCACCCCAAACCCTTGCTTAATTAGGTGCAGAGTCTCGTTGGTGTGTTGCTGCTCCTATTGTGTAATAGCAGATATTGCCAAAATTGTTGTTTTTCTTTGCCTTTCTAAGAGCAGTGTGAAAATGTTTTCTGACCTGAGCAATTAAACATACCTGAGACCTTTCCCCCCTATTTATTTCAAGATTGGGATGATCAACACAGTTTGTTGGTCATGTTTTGGTTATTTTTTATCTGTTTGGCTGCTAATTAAGGAAAAAAGAAACAATTATTGGGTCTGAGTCTTTAAGAGCAAGTCAATTAAAATTAATTCAAAAGAAGTAAATTAGCAGCAAAAACAGAAAAAAGGGGTTTGAATGAAAACCTGCAGCCACTGTGGCCTTCCCAGGACTAGGAGTTTAAGATTCCTGGTTTATATTGTATCTGTATTTTAAGAGCAACCTGTATAATTAAAGGCAAGAGAAGGATCTTTGTTTGAAGATGAGCTTCATTTTTGCCGCTGGACCACAGAATTTTGACTAAAAAGGTCAGAACCAAAGGGTTCTACTTTCAAAATGGCGCCCTTTGAAAACCATATACTGTATATATATATATAAAAATTGAGGGCAGCACGGGGGCGCAGTGGGAGCCTGCGCCTCGCAGTTAGGAGACCCGGTTCTCCCGCAATCCAAAGACATGGGGTTAGGTGGATTGGCAATTTAAATTGGCCCTAGGGTGGGTGTGTTTGGGGTGTGTCCTGGTGGGTTGGCACCTCCCAGGATTGGTTCCTGCCTTGTGCCCTGTGTTGGCTGGAATTGGCTCCAGCAGACCCCCGTGACCCTGTATTCGGATTCAGCGGGTTAGAAAATGGATGGATGGATGGATATATATATTGTGGTCCCCGGCCGGGACGCCCAGGAGGACCAGAGGAGTGCTTGTGTCTCCTCCAGACCGCTGAGGTGCTCGTCCCTGGTTATGTTGGGGACCTCGGGTACAGGGCTTGGAAGACCAGCCCTGTAGGGACCCGTGGCCACCACCAGGCACTGCCCGTGCCGGAATATCCCGTGGTCCCGGCCCCGGCTGGAGCCCGCCGGGCGCCAGGAGGACCAGAGGAGGGCTTGTGCCTCCTTCAGACCACAAGGGGCGATCGCCCTGGTTGTATCGGGGCCGTGGGTAGAGGGCTTGAAGCCCAACCCTGTAGTGGCCCGTGACCACGCGGCAGGCGCCCAGGTGCCTGAGGAACCCTGGAGCCCAGCACTTCCGCCACACCAGGAAGTGCTGGGGAAGAAGGCAGGAGACACCGGACGGCTTCCGGTGCACAGCCGACTGCCACACAGGAGCCCATCGGTTCCCATATAGGGCCTCCCTCCAGTCATGAGCGGATGTCGGGTGGAAGTGGACAGAGCTGAGAGAGGACGGGAGGCGGTCGAGAGAGGCACAGTGATTGAGAGGCCTGGACTTTGGGGAATTGGTGCTGGAGGCACTGGAGGTGCACGTGAGCACAAATTTGTAAATATTTTGTATAATAAACGGTGTGTGGTGGAACTATGTTGTCCGTCTGCCTGTGTCCGGGTCCCAGTCCACTAGATATATATATATCTAATATATATATATATATATATTATTCTATTTCTGCACATAACTTCTCTGCATGCAGGGATCAGTTAGTGAAATCTTACAATCTCACAACAAAATGTCAAAAATTCAGATTGAGAAAACTGTGATTCAAAGAAAACTAATATCAATGAGCTCCAGAGTTTTACTTAGAATGTTCTTTATCCTGAAATCTTGTAACTTTTGAAATTCAATAAAGAAATGCATACTTAATTTCCTTGTTTTTCATAAGTGATTTCCTTATTTCCTGTTTCTATTACTTAATAACAGAACGGGTGGTTGTATTGGAACATGTCCATGAGGATTAAAATAAAAAACATTTCCACGGGCTAAATACTAGATTAATAATAAAATAATAATTCTTTGCATTCATATAGTACTTTTCTCACTACTCAAATTGCTCAGTAATTGTAGGTTAAGGGCCTTGCTCAAGGGCCCAACAGAGCAGAGTTCCTTTTGACATTTTACAGGATTCAAACTGGCCAGTGTAGATCCCTAGCCTCAGAGCCAACTCGCCTTTTTAATATTTCATATGGAATATGATTGTAATATTTAGCAGCACAATTGTAACTCTTAAAATGTTGTTGTTTATTATTGTTTGTTTGTGCCCCCACACTGGAAGTATATTACTGTCTTAGATTAATTAACTCATTTGAAAATATGCCCGACAGCTATGGCAATATCACTGCCTACCTCCTCCCTCTCCTCCTCCAAGGAAAAAGATCATCAGAGGCGCCTTTAATGAAAGGATTAAGGTTACAGGTTGCCTCAGAATGTGGTTCTGCTATACTTTCAATAGAAATTGCAAATGTGTTGCCTGGGACATGCGCTAAAGGACAACTAGAAGTGCCCGGAAGTGTCCAGCCTGGGTGGTCAGACAGGAGGTTTGAGGACTGCCCCTTCTGTGTCATTGCTTGCAGGTGGCATTAGGAAGCCACGAGGAGAGAGTGAAATGACAAAAGCTGCCATATGGAAAATAAGAGTGGTGGTACATTGTGGACATCTTAAGCCTTTTTATGTTAAGCCTTTATACCCCAGTGGTCCCAAAGGAGATACCTTTCAAAGACAGATGGAAATGAAATACGCATCATAGAAGAAATGATGTGCCTACTTCATGACTGGCCTCATATTTATTTTAAATATTCCCCAGAAAGGCTGGAGTTTATTTCACAAAAATATCATTAACATTTTACTTAAAGAATTGGATTATATTGCCTCTGTGTTTTGAGACTTAACAATAAAGCAGATTTTAATCATGATTTTGAACTTTGTGTTTTCATATTGCCTTACAATGTACACATTTACCTCCATAGATGAATGACAAAAATATGTCATAAACTCATTTCTTGGGTGTGTTTGCCTTTTTGCAAGGATGGAATGATCCGTGGATAATGCTAAGGACTGCAGATCTTGAGTGCCTTCATCTGAGATAAGAAAGGTAGGATTACATCGCCACTGAAATAATGTATAAGCGTGCATTATAAGAAAATTCATGTCATTTAAAAAGTGGAGTATTTTAAATATTTGATATTCATTAGGTTTGCAGAAAACTTAGCACACACAAGTGAATGACTTTTTGTTTCATTAATCCATTATTCATTTGGTTTTTACTTTGGTTGTGGTTTTCTTTCTAGAGTAAAATGCTTGTTTTGGTGGGCAGTGCATTTTAAAGAGCTTTTTTGATTGTGCTTGACAGGGAGGGCACTATAAAAAAGAAAGTGAGTGATTGATTAATTATACTCTTGAACCCAGAGATCAAATTATGAAAAAATAAATGAATAAAACAGTGAGAAAAGCATTGTAAAAAAGAAACTTAGGAGGAATTCACAGACCCCACCCAGACAGTGACTAGTTGTGATATTTAAACTCAGGATTCTCTATCTGTGTGTCAAATATAAAATATATACTGTATAAAAAATTCTTTTTAAAAACCATGCTTATATTAAGTTAAAAGTGTACTAAAAAGTAAAAAATAAGTCTCTCATACATCACTGGTAAAATAAAAGGTGGGCACTTTTGCTAAGATTTTAAGAAGTGATTTTTGAATGTCGACAATGAAAAGCCAAGCTTTTATTTTACGAAAGGATGTATGAGAGACTTATTTTTTACTTTTTAGTACACTTTTTAACTTAATATAAGCATGGTTTTTAAAAAGAATTTTAAATATATATCTATACTAATAAAGGCAAAGCCCTCACTCACTCACTCACTCACTCACTGACTCATCACTAATTCTCCAACTTCCCGTGTGGGTGGAAGGCTGAAATTTGGCAGGTTGATTCCTTACAGCTTCCTTACAAAAGTTGGGCAGGTTTTATATCGAAATTCTACGCGTAATGGTCATAACTGGAAGCAGTTTTTCTCCATTTACTGTAATGGAGATGAGCTTCAACGCCGTGGGCGGCGAGTTTCGTGTGACATCATCACGCCTCCCGTAATCACGCAGTACATAGAAAACCAGGAAGACCTCAAAAAAGCTCTCAAGAAAACATGCATTATATAATTGAGAAGGCAGCGAAACAATAAGAAGCGAGTTCTGCTACTTCGGAAACAAAGCACCCATGTAAACCTACACTTTAAATTAAGTTCATAGACAGGCTGCCGCTGGCGTTTGTAATTTAGTGCCTGCCCATAGAAGGCCGTCCGTCAGCGGCAATCCAATAGCAAACTCCCACTAAATATTCACGGGCGAAGGACTGTGCTTATGGAGAGGAAGATGAGATGGTCAGGGTGGTGTTTGACACAAACTCAAGCGAAACTGCGAGAGAAAGTTTTAAGTGCCAGGACTAAGGTAACATTAAATAAAGCTATGGACATAGCACGAGATGGCACCAGCACAGCTGGGAACCTTCATGCATGTACACCGAGTGGCTCACGTGAACTGACGAGTGCACAGATAAAAGCAACAGTTCCAAAGAGCGGCTGAACAAAACCAATTACACAGTTGAAAAGGCAGCAAAAAATATGAAGCGTCTGATAAGCATATTCATAAATGCAGCTACTGTGGAAACAAAGCACACGTGGAAAAGTCAATGTCCCGCTAAAGGAAGACAGTGTAAAAAAAACCCGTGCATGCAGTGTGTCAGGTCTCAGATAAAGAAGAAGACGAGCTGTTTATTGATGCAGTAAGAAACGAATCGATGAATGAAACCTGTCATCTTTACAACGATTGACAAACACCGGAATGTAACTTGAACACAACACATCGTACAAATACGACCCTGATTGAAACAAATAATGATAATCAAATCCTTGATGACAGCAACATTCAATAACACTCACAAAACAATTACTGTATATTGACAATCATGTTACGTTATTTTTAAAATGTTCCCTTTTCTTTTTCATAACTTCTACTTCTCCATGCATGATATGCTGGTATATATTTAAATGTATATATATACCCCCTATCTACAGTACATACTCAAGATAGACAAGCCACATGCTGTGGCTCAATTGTAGAGTCTTCTAATGCCGACATTCGAGGTTCGATTCCCTAGAGGGGATGCACTGAGTATGTAATGCGGCGCTACCCGATTCATTTTACCTTCGCATCTCCTTGGTTTGGGACGTATGAAAAAATATTCGGTTAACGCAGAATCATGTTACGTTATTTTTAAAATGTTTCCCTTTATTAGCACAAGCACAGCTGAGAAGCTTCGATGCATGTACTCCATAACGCGTTAAAAAAATAACGCATTTAATCACACTTTCAATTCCAAGCAAACGGGAACTTTTGTCAATGCATGATTTCCTGGTACATCCATTACACTGATGCACACATCATAGCTACAAAATGTTAGAGTCGGAATAAAGCCGTTGCTCTACGACTGATCATTTCGACTTCCGAAATAAGCCTTGATAAAAAGCATGGTTTTGTGCACAATGAAAAGCAAGCAAATTAGATGCATTACAGAAAGCGGACTTTGTGGCTCTTACTGGGGATCATTGGACTCGCGTGACCGTTAGTAATTCTAAATACATCTAATTACAAAATGTTCAATGATCACACTGTTTTAGCCTAATGTACAAAATAATTTTGGCTAATGTTACTCAGAGTTTAAAGAGTAAGCTGGTCAAATTACCTTTTATGTTTCTGACTTATTTTTTTCAGAAGAAAAACTGCACTTTATGTTGAAATTTTGGTTATTATTATTTAAAGACAATACTATTCTGAAAATCTACTTAAAGTACTTAAACTACCACTTTATTTTTAAGTCTGCCCAATTTTAACCAGGGATGATATTTTTGTTTCTGTTTTGAATTCAAATGCAGTTTAAAGGCTTTTTTCAGAAATTAAAACAGCTTCAGTTTACAATATTCATGTCCATGTCTATTATTTGATTCTGTCGCCCACTAAAACACTTTTTAAATTAAAAAAAACCATTTATGCGATTTGGGGCAAATTTATGCAAGTGATTACATATGATTAATCAAGATTAATTCTTACACAGCCTCTAATTAATTGGATTAATTTTTTTAATCGAGTCCCACCCCTAATATATATATATATGTGGATATATATATGTAGATTTGTATATATAAATGTGTATATACAGTATATATGTAGATATGTATATGTGTATATACAGTATGTATATATACAGTATGTATATATATGTATGTGTGTATATGTATATATATATAACTGTGTATATATATGTGTATAGATGTATATATATATATATATATATATATATATATGCTAGCAACACTCATGACAATGACAAAACAATTACATTGTCATCATCATGTTACGTTATTATTAAAATGTTTCCTTTCTTTTTACTTCTCAAGCCAATCGCAGGTATTTTGCTATATATATATATATATATATATATATATATATATATATATATATATATATATATATATATATATACAGATATATATAAATATATATATACAGATATATATAAATATATATATATATATATAAATAGATAGATATGACAACAACACTCAATATCAATGACAAAACAATTACATTAACAATCATCTTATGCTATTTTTAAAATGTTTGCTTTTCATTTTCATAACTTCTTTAACATTACTATCTGGCCAGTGCGCTGGTATTTTCATAGTATATATATAAAATATTATTTTCAAATTTTTAGTCTTAAATTTGTTTCTATTAGATAATATTTCTATCCATTACTAGCTACTACCTATTGGTGAAATCTAATTCTTCACATGAAAATTTCATTTCTTAATTAACATGGAATAATTAATCAATTAGTGAAACTGATTAATGAGCCCTGTATTGTCATCGGAAATGAGTAAGTGTGCAAAATTTCAAGTCTTTGGACAATAGGAAGTGGGTTAAATATTGCTTACAAGATTTGTACCAGACAACAAACAGGTGTAAGTTAATATAAGCGTGGTAATAATAATAAAATAGCTTTGAAATATTTTAACAATTGGATTTGTGGTGCATGAAATGATTTATTCTCTGTTACTGGGTGAGTCAGTAGTAGGGATTGAACAAGTAAACAAGCTCTCAAAAAGTGCATGCAGACATGTCCTCGCCAAATAAATAACATTCGACGCTTTGAAGAAATCATTTTATGACACAATTTAACTTTATTTATTTACTTACTTCCTAAAGCCTAAAGTCACAAGTAGTGTGCGGAGGGCATGCTCAAACTGTGTGTGTAATGCCACCTAAAAGTGCCTGCTGACACTTTAGTATGCAAGCAATGGTATGTGCATTCTTGCTCTGATGTAGAAGGGAGCTGAGTTTACCTCTGTTACGCAAGGCCTATGTGAAAACAGCAGTGTCAGATGCAGGTGGGGTGTGTCGGGGCTCGTGAACGCGGCTGAGATAATAAAACTGACTTTAAAAAAAAACAAAGCTAACCTTTACAAGTATCATAAATTACACTGGCTGTTACAGACTGAAATCAAGTGTATCAAGTGTAGGATCTAACTCGCGCACCTTTTGATTCCCAGTCAGCAGCTGATTCTATTCTGCCACGGAGGCAGTCATAATAAAAAAGTGTCAATGTCGCATGTTAAGGCAGCTTTTTGTTTCTGCAGTTATATTTTGAATAAAAGCAATTGTTGTGTTAGATTTGTACCTTTGTGAAAGTATTTCTTGATACTTCAGGCTTCATACATTATATAGTTTATGCCTACGTTTTGTCATCTACTAGTAGAATATAAAAACGCTTCTGTTTTAACAATGTGTTTACACAGATTACTGAGAAAGGGAACAGACATGAAATGCGTGGTGTTCCAAACAAGAATCTATTATTTCCACTCTAAAACTCCACTTCACCCCAGAAAATCAATCAAGGCATGAGCTGGAGAGATGTTTGTGCACGTTCTAAGCCGGTGGGGGGATGGAATAGCCGACTGCTTTCAGCCTGATTTTATCAGCACATTTAGATGACAAACGACGCTGGTGGAGAGCTGTGAAGCGAGCGATTTAATTTAAGGTGGACGGTTTTTACGAAGTTTTTCAGAGGCTCTGGTAATTCTAGTGTTAAAGAAATACTCCACTCCAAAATTTTACTTTTATGGGTTACTTCCCCATATAGCTTGTAATGATGGCTGTAAAAAGTTTTAATCTTGGGTTTTCATGGAGGATATAGATAACAAACTTTCTTGATAGAAAAGGAGTCAATGAAGACCAATGCACGACCATAGCGAACAATATAAAAATGTTCTTGGAAAACATTTTACACTATTTTTGTGTATAATTGTGAAGTTTGTGAGACTTGCCAAGTACATACAGACAAAGACTCGGTAGGGGGTGCCAGATGCCAGTCACTCCACAATATTCCACATAGGATTCTCTCCACACACATACAAACAGAGATCCAAGGCAGACAAAATCTCAACTCACTATCACCAGCACTCATAAACATGTGGAGGGCATTGGGACAGACATACTGTAAAGACACAACACTTTTGATTATATGCCGCTTACCAAGCAAACAATATCTTACTGTTACCACAGATGTTCTGATTATTAAGGACTGACCTCAATAGCCAGGATTAACCCCTGTGAGCAAGAAAGTGACAATGTTGTTCACACTTGACCCCTTCCATTATTTTCAGTCACTCTAGATACTCCGCCAGAGAATGAATTTACACAGGGTCCACATCAAGCAAAGATGTTCCAGTAGCAGCCCATTTCAACAGCCATGGACACTCTGAGAGGGACTTTAGAGTCACAGTGCTTATGGGCAAACTCCAGGACATACAGCAAGAGAGAAAAGAACGGGAAGTCAAACTCATGTTAAAATTCGAACACATTACAAAATGGTTTACACAGAGACAAGAGTTTTACGGCCAGATATGAGGATTGTCTGCATCTCTCGGACTGACACAGACAACCTGTCTACATACCTACATTGTATTGAAAACCTCATCAGAAACTTCAAAACTTTGTTGACAGTTATCTTATCCAAAGATCTTGACCATACATTGTTCTTCTCTCTTGCTAAATGAATCTTAGCCTGAAGAGATCTATTATTTTTTAACATTTAAGATGTCTCACTTGGTGTCTATATAAACACATAATAAACTGTCGTCAATGTCGCATGTTAAGGCGGCTTTTTGTTTCTGCAGTTATATTTTTGAATAAAAGCAATTGTTGTGTTAGATTTGTACCTTTTGTAGAAAGTATTTCTTGGATACTCGGACTGAACACAGACAACCTGTCTACATACCTACATTGTATTGAAAAACCTCATCAGAAACTTCTAAACTTTGTTGGACAGTTATCTTATCCAAAGATCTTGACCATACATTTTTCTTCTTCTCTCTTGCTAAAATGAATCTTAGCCTGAAGAGATCTATTATTTTTTAACATTTAAGATGTCTCACTCTTGGTTGTCTATATAAACACAGGGAACTCCAGTTTCTGTATTACATCTATGGCTGAAGAAGTGGCCTGAGATGCCCGAAAGCCTGGATATTGTATTTAGCCAATAAAAGGTGTCATTTTGTTTGACTTCTCACTACAGTGATTCTAGATGAAAGACAAAGAAAATATAAAAAGCAATGTGGTATTTAATAACATATAACAAAACCAAATTTTCCTAGAAAATATAATGGAAAATAAAATACATAGAAAGGTCTGATATAAACAGTCTGAGGAAAGCTTACAGAATAATCAGAAATGTCACAGAGTGGATGTTGTTCTGGATGGTTTCTTTGATTTAGCTCTCAGTGTTCTTCCTAGGTTATGTTTTCTAGCACCCAAATCAGATGATCTCACATCTCTTTGATCTCTGATGTTGCTTCCTATATTGCCCTTATCCCTAACCCTCTGACGAGCCACAGTTATATTAAAATACCCAAGTGGGTTTTGGGATACATAATACATTTGATTGGCTATCTTGTCCTTATGATGAATCACTCTGACCAAAGTATTTGATCTTTTAAGTACCTCCACACTCCTTCCTTTTTCAAGCTGAAAACTAATTCTGTGTTTCCTAGTCTTACGTAAGTGTCCATCTGTTCCCAGGTTATAAATTCTTTTAAACGGGTTCTGCAGCATCTGCACTTACCTTATTTCCCATTTCCACGCTATAAAGTAATTGAAACTGAGACTGGGTTTACCATTGCAGATGGAGTTCAGGACCTGTCGGTTTGATTTGTGCTTTGAGCTTTGAGCTACTCTTGTAAAGGCAACAGAGCACAGTGGGTTTTACAAGACTGTTTGTGATGACAGCATAATTCTGTGAGTGATGGATCCTTGGATAGAGAAGGCCCCTCTTGACCACAAACTGTTTTTTGATCTGATGATGAGAATTTCTGAAAACACTTACCAGATGGCTATTTTCCCCTTAATAAATTAAGATGATAAATTATGAACTACAATCACTCATAACTAAGTATCAGAATAATATGAGTGAAGCAAATGTAAACATATGGTAGAAGGAAGGAAATGCCTGACAAGAAACATTCTGCCAATATGCTTGAACGTTCTGCAGGCCTGCCACCCCTTAGCGATAAAGAGCATATGCTTCCAAAGTCTGTTTGTTGTCCCCACAGAAAAAAAGAAAAAACAGAAACCAGAAGCCCAGAACACATCCCAAAAGGACCACCTCAGATGTGAGCAGCATGATCCTACCCAATTTCCTTCTGGGGACACTTCTTTCAGGTTTACAGCAGAGATTAAAGGGGACTTTGAATCTAAATAACAAACTAACTATAGCTGACAACATTTAATAAATATAATTGGCACGACTACTGTTTATATTATTCTTAAGATCCTGAAAGAATGTGTTGAGCAGCTTCTAATGGTATGATTTTTTTTCCACAGCCTTTATTTGAAGACAGCATTTCATGCTTTGAAATTTAATTGAATGACATATATATGGCATTCTCAAATCCAATTCAGCAGGGCATTTAAAGTAATTTTTGAGATGCCTCCTCCTTAGCTTTACATAATTCAACATTCTCAAACCTTATTAATCCAAATGAGGGTCCTGGCACTGGGCACAAGGCAGGAGCCAAACCTTGGTCCATGACAGGGCCCATCTATGAACACAAGTGCAGTCACATTCACATGGGGTTGAACAACTTAACATGCATATTTCTGGAATTAGATTAAATACAATTCAGTACAGGGGGTACAGGAACAAGCTGTTTGGAGAAGGCTGATGAAAAATTTCAACCCCACATAGAAGTGGGAAAAGATGAAGAAGACACCAGTATAAAATTTGTCTGAGCTAATGCATAAATGTGTGCAACTTTCAATGATTCTGCAAAATTTTACGAGAGCATAAGACCATTTTGGATGAAAGTGACTGTCCAGTTCAATTTGTTTTGTTCTTTTGTATTTACCTAACATAATGTGAAACCTTCAAAAAAAACAATTCAAATTAACCAAAACTCTTTGTGTGAAGGAATGTTTGTATCATCTATATGAAATGTACTCCTTTAACTAGTGGCCATCTTTTTACTTCAATCTTTTTGCTCAATCTTTCCTATTGCAAAAACAACTAGACAGTGCAAGTCTGTGGGGTAGTAGCTGCATTATTAGGTGCAGGAGACATTTTTCATTTTAAGCAAATAAATATTAGAACATTACAACAATCTAAGTAGGAACAGGCCATCTTCAGCTCAGCGATGCTTGCTAGTCTGTTTGTTTGCTACAGAGTGTCACTCAGTTGAACCCTCATTCATGATGAAGCTTTAGATACTCCATAAACTCTGTAAGTTAAGTTGGGTTAACTGTAATGTATGTAAAATGTCATGAACATCCCCACACCTGCTTTGAAGTAATGAGGGATTTTATCTTGATGGACCTCCCTATTACGACTCCCGAAGGAGCTTCTTCAAACCTCATGAAGCCTAACTTGCACAAACAGTAATGCAAATACAAATTTTAGTGAAAGCAGATATTGCCATTTTTGAGTGATTTTCAATTTTTTTGTGGGTCTCCTATCACACCATAAAAAACCCACCTTGTTGTTTCCATTAAATCACCTCATGTTGAAGATAACCTTCTGTGCAAGTAGGACCAAACCAAAGAATATGTCACAGTTATTACAATCAGCTGAATCATTTGATGCAGTTTTGGCTGTGTTCCCTCACCCTATGTCACACCTAACGAGACATGGACAGATAAAGAGTTGGGGCAGCCACCCGTATATTGTGGTATCCTGGCTGCAAAGTCGTTTTTCTTGTAGAAATACAGAGCACTGAAGTGCATACAACCGAGTCCAAAACAAGACTGAGGAAACAAAGGAAAGGGGCAGGTTTTAAAGGGGGAGACAGGAAGTGAGGTCGTATGGATCTGGCACGTGGTCTTCCACCATTGGCTCGGAGCCGGAGGTGACATCAGAGGGACTGGAGCTGGTGTGGCCGAGTTCCATTGGCTCAGTCCCGGAAGTGATGTCAGGAGATCCAGGTGAAATCCCCCGGGGATGGTCTACAGGCAAAGGAGAAAAAGAGTCAGTGCACTCTGCCACACCCCGGCATGCCTCCAACTGCCTCTCACTCAAGCCCCTTTAGCTGCCTCCCATGCACGCAGTGTGACAAGGCCCCTCTTTAGCTCCAGACCATGGGTCGGGCGACCCTAACTGAGAGGTCGGAACCCGAGAAAGGGCATCAGCATGCAGAGCGGCCTGATGCATGAACGAGCGAAAAACTTGTAATGGGCTGCAGGTCAAGAAACCACCGGGTGACCCATGGATTCGGACTCCTTGTGGAGGGCCATCCACTGTAGGGGTGCATGGTCCGTGACAAGGGTGAATTCCCGGCCCAACAGGTAGTACCTCAGCTGAGTAATCGCCCATTTAATCGCCAGAGCCTCCCTCTCCACCGCAGCATACCTGGTCTCCCGTCCAACAGTTTCCGCTCAGGAACATGATGGGGTGCTCCACACCATCGACGCTTTGGCTCAGCACGGCCCCAGGCCTGTGTCCAAGCGTCCGCCTGGAGGATGAAAGGCAAAGAAAAGTTAGGTGCCATCAAAACAGGTGTGGACGTAAGGGCCTGCTTTAAGTCACCAAATGCAGCCTGTTTTTCAGTCCATACCACAAATGTTCGGGCCCTCTTCTTTGTTAAATCAGTCAAGGCGCCGCCTCTCCTAAAACCGAGGTACAAACCGGCGGTAGTACCCGCTAAGCCGAAAGGCTTGGACCTGCCGCTTTGTTCATGGACGGGGCCATTTCAGAATGGCATCAATTTTGGAGCACTGTGGCCTTACGGTACCTCACCCACCAGGTAGCCTAAATATTTGGCTTCGCTTAATCCGAAGAAGTATTTCCTGGGATTAATCCGGAGCCCGGCCTCACCAAGTGTCCAGAATACCGCTTTGGACATGCTGTAGGTGTTCCTTCCATGTGCTGGAATAGATGACCACGCCATCCAGGTAGGCAGCACTGTATGAGTTATGAGGTCAAGCACTTTGTCCACCAGACGCTGAAAGGTTGCTGGAGCCCCGTAACCCAAAATGGAAGGACACGATACTGACACAGTGTCCGCTAGGGGTACTAAACGCCGTTTTTACCTTCAAGGAGTCCGTTAAAGGAACCTGCCAGTACCCTTCGGTCATGTCAAGTGTGGCTGTGGTATTGAGCCTGTCCAAGCCTCTCGAGGAGGTCGCCTACGCGCAGGTACTGGATAAGCATCAAATTGGGAGACTTGATTGCCGACGGAAGTCATTGCAGAACCTCCAACTTCCGCCAGGCTTACCGACGAGCACAATGGGGCTGGACCAGGGACTATAACTTTCCTCAATCACACCTAGCTCCAGCATGCGCTTGATCTCAAGCTCCACTTCAGCCTTTTTGCCTCGGGAAGACGTAGCGCTCTCGGACAACAACCCCGGCTCTGTCACATGTTGTGCTCAATCAGAGAGGTCCTTCCGGTTCTCACTGACTACCTCCAAGGGTCCGATAACTGTTTCCAGCTCCTGCCGCTGTCTGGGACTTAAGTCCGTGCCGGTAAGGTCGGTGTGTGACCCGAAGAGTGAGCGGGCTCCGGAGGAGGGATCGTCCTGTCCTTCCACGGTTCCAGCAGGTTCACATGAAAAAACCCTCCCCTTGGCCCACATTGGGTGACTCACCAAATAGTCACCAGTCCCTTCCTCTCCTTAACTGGGGGCCCCCTGCCAGTGGGCAAGCAATTTAGAGTGGGAGGTAGGCACTGGGACCATGACCCGATCCCCCGGGCGGAACTCCCGAAGAGCGTGCCGCTGTAGTACCGGCCTGTGCTGCTTGAGCCCTCCATGTGACTTTTAGGACAGGCCAATCTTTCCCAAATCTATCGCGAACTGCCGGAAATCCAAGTTTGGGAGGGAAGGTCCTCTTCCCAGCCTTCTTTCAAAATATTAATATCCCCCAGGTCGCCTGCATGTAATTTCCCAAAGGAGAACCCGGGAGGCTTTGGGATTTCCCCGATAGGGCAAAAGGACGAGGGAGGAGCTGATCCAGTTCCTTCCACCCCTCGCTGACCAACGCAGCATTTGCTTGAGAGTTTATTAAACCTCTCTACTAATCCGGCCGGTTTGAGGATGATACACGGGTCTTTAAATGTTTTATTTTCAGTAATCAGCAGCCCTTTGAACGTTTCCCGGTGAAGGGTCCCCTGGTCTGTCAAGCTTTTGGGACCCCTCCCGGATACCCCTAGAATTCCCTGATGGCTTTAGAGGTAGCTGAGCGCAACGGGAAAAGCTTCGGGTATCGTGTAGCGAATCCACGGGACCAAAATGTACTTTTGTCCTCGGCTGAGGGCCAGGGGGCCCACCAGGTCACCATCAGTGGAAGGGGAAAGCCCAAACAGTGGAATAGGAACCAGAGGAGCACGGGTCCCTCCTAGGGAAATTTGTCGCGAGTTTACATCCGGGGAGGGCCAAAAGGCAGAACCTCCTTAATTCCTGGCCCGGAAACGGAGCTGATCCGCCCAGAGTTTTTTTTGTGCCCAGGTGGCCACCCAGGGAGGTGGGCGGTGCTAGCTCGAGACCTGCCGCCGGAAGTGCCGCACCAGCAGCAGCCTCGCCTCCTGCCCGTCATGCATTTGCACGGTAAAGGAGGTCATTATCAGCACAAAGTAGGGCCCTGTGGCATCGACTGATTATGCGTTGCCCTTGACAAGGACCACTGATTTTTAAACTTAAAGTCATCATTCCATTGTTTTTTCTAAAAAGCGTTTGAAATTGGGAAACCCCACACGGAGAGAGGGCGCCACCTCAAAGGGGGTTTCTCCTTCCCGCCGCTGCCCTTTGGGGGATGACGTGTTGCCACGTCCGCGGGGGTTGCCACGGCCAGTCAGGGCGACCGCCCTCTCTCTGCCGGCTGATTACCCCGGCGTAGCGCTTGAGGACGGGGTTATTCCGTCCATAACGAGGCCCAAATTAACCCGGGAGTGGTATGTGTCTCACCGCTTTTGATTTTAGACCAGTCCCGCCCTAAATATCACCGGGTGTGGAGGGATCAGTAGGACCGCTATGAGTTTCCTAATGACCCTTCCCGTAACTGATTTTTTAACTGCGGCCGGATCCTGTACCGCCGGATGTCCTCCGTGGGCACAGGTTCCGGTCTTAAATTTAGCCACTGTTGTTGTGGCGGCAACAATAAATTTGCTGCGGGGTCAACAATCCCGGAGTTTGTGTCCGCTGCGATCCCGCCAAGTATGTGGGGCCGCCACGGATTAGCGAAAAACACCAACCCCTGCCCTCCACCTGCATTCCTCCGTAGCGTTTGCGCCCAGGCCCTGGACGCCTCCCTGCGCCCGGATTTTCAGGAGGGCTAGGTTCTAACGGCATCCCGGCTGGAACACGAGGACGGTTCTGCTCCCCAGAGTGTGAGGCCGCCCTCGCCTCCATAAGCTCTATGAAAGGCTTGAATTTCAAACGCCCAAACCGGCTGGGTGAGCCACGGGAAGCGCCCAGGAGCAGATAGCAAGCTACCCGCTCTATTATTTGGTAGGGGCTGGGGTGGTAAGCCCTACCATTGCCCTAAGGACCAGGCTTGTCTGTTGGTCCGCCGCTAGGTCCAACCTATTTTTATTTTATTCACCCCGCCAGTCTGGGGCACCCCTAGGGTGGTAAATGGGCTTTGGCGCGGGAGGCGGCACCCCCCGAGAGACTAGCCGCTCCCCTCCAGGCAGCTCATTTGGCCCCCCTGCACACTCCTCCTCTAGATGGCCTGTTATGGGGCTGGGAGCCAGCCGACCGGTACGCCGACAAGGCACCTCCCCTGAAGGCCTCGCCCCGAGGGCCCCCCACCTGGGTATATTGGTCCTGTCCCTTCTTCTGGACTTTCCATCCTTGTCAGCCACTGTCACAAACAGACATGGACAGAAAAAGTTGGGGCAGCCACCGTATTTGTGGGTATCCCGTGCAAAGTCGTTTTTTTGTAGAAAACGAGCACTGAAGTGCATACAACCCGGTCCAAACAAGGAGGAGGAAACAAAGGAAAGGGGGCAGGTTTTAAAGGGGGAGACAGGAGGTGACATCAGAGGACTGGACTGGTGGCAAAGTTCCATTGGCTCAGTCCCGAAGTGATGTCAGGAGATCCAGGTGAAATCCCGGGGATGGTCTAGGAAAGGAAAAGAGTCAGTGCACTCTGCCACCCGGCATGCCTCCGAACTGCCTTCACTCAAGCCTTTAGCTGCCTCCCATGCGCGGTGTGACACCTATTAACTCGATTCTTGATGGAACTTTGAAAGGTCTTAAGTCTAAACTTTAGTTTTACCAATGTCACACACGATGGATAGGAGACAGTCAACAAGCCTGGAGGTGAGTGAAGTATCGCAAGACAAAGGTTAATCTGTGGTACTAACGCCTCTCTCTTTTTTACAGACAAAACAAGAAAATTAAAACACCTACCTACTTCGGTTCCAAGATGGCGTAAAACCATGGCGACATTCGTTTCCCAAAGATGACGGTACATCACTTCCAGTCCTTTTTTGATGATGTCTTATCTGTCTGCCAGTTTCAACGTCATTTCCTGCCAGCTCATTTCCATCCACCGTTTTCGTTATGTATAAAAGGCCACCATTTGTAAAACTTGTCATGTACTGTAAACATTTTTTGATCACCATTTTGACTTTTCATTTCATTTGTCCATTGGACATTATACGGGATGGTCCTCAACCCTTTTCTTTGTGGAAATTCTTTTTGGTATATTACACCAACAATAATATGTGAAAAATGTCCTTAACTTTACATTACAATGGCATCCTCATTCACACATCCACATCAACTCAAACAAAACATTTGGTGTAGTTGGCAGGATTTGCATGCTGGGCAGATACAATGTACTGGTATTACCTAAAAGGTGAGGGCTTAGTGACCCTTCCCAATTACATTTTGAAACAACATGTTGTCTGGGTTAAAAGCTCTTTATTATTATGCAGCTTTTCCCTTAAGATTGAGCCTAATTTGAATAATGTAAAGTTTCTGGGTAGTTCCCCATTACAACCCCCCTCCTCAATGACATTTTAAAACTCTATAGTCTATTTTTAAGTTCCCATAATGGCAACCCACCGCATAACTTAGTGAATTCAGTCATTTTGTGTGATTGGTGAACAAAGAAAAACAAAACAAGCCAACAAGATGCAATCTGATGGTTTAAATGAGGTAATAAATGCGTAAAATGAATAATTAATATCAAACAAAACCAAAAAAATTTAAAGGACAGAAATATTATGATTTTATTTATTTAAATTATTCCCACATGTACAGAGTACAGTGAAGTGCTTATTTGAATGTGCTAATCAGAATACAACATGTCACCTATTAAAAGTGGTGGCTCTGAGGCTAGGGATCTGCAATCCGAATCCGTAACGCCAGAAGTGACTCCGTTGGGCCCTTGAGTAAAGGCCCCTATCCTGCAATTGCTTCATGCTGGGTGTGACATTAATCAGATCAAGCCCTGCAAGAGGTCCTCCAACTTGCAGGGAAAACTGGGGGTTGATGACAGGATTGGCACTCTTTCACCATAAAAAACCTCACACTGTTCCAGTGTGGTGCTGAGGTGTCACCCCCTGCACTTGGGTCCCAATTCAGGTAGTTCATCGTGTGGTGGGTGCACATGCTCCCAACCTCTTCTTTTTCTCTTAATTTAAAATCATATTTTGTTTTGCTAGATAATGACACCAAACAAGAGGCTGATTATAAAAGCTGCTGCTTCATTTACAGTACATAAATTATAAGGAGCAGTGACCCCACCATCACAGCACTCTTAATTCATAGCTCATTATTTTCTGTGCTAAACACACTTCTTCACATAGTGACTGAATCTCTACCATTTGCTGTACAATAATAGCTTCCCACTAAGCTTTTTGGAATTCAAAGGAAGCTCAATTGTAATCAAATGCTTTGGTTCTCCCTTTCCTTTAAAAGTCCAGGACATTAGTTTACCAGGATCTCCTACATCAGAATAGTTGTGTGAGTTAGGAGATGGAGATCTTTCTTTGGGACATTTCAATGAGTTGCCTGACAGAGAAGGCTTGATTCACAAATTTGAAAACCAAACCAAAGGACTAAATGAGATAGAATTAGAAAATAAAAAGAGGTTAAAACCAAAGTCAAAACCTTATTAAACAAAACGTTCTAAGATAATATTTTTGTCAAACTAGCCAAATGTCAAACAATAATAGGTCCTTGATCTTAAATCCAATGGCTTCCAAAGCCACATCATCACTCCTTGGACACTTATATCCAATCCCAAAGGTCATCGTGAAAAATATTTTTTGAACAATTACATCATCGGCATGGACTATACAAAATGTAAAACATAATAACAAACAAAAGTAAAATTAAAATTAATTTAAATTTAATCATTATTCCTTTTACAACTCTCAATGTCTACATGGTTTCTTCCAGGTTTTAGATTTTCCTTTCACATCTCAAAACATATAACTGTTGCATGTTTTGTCATGGGCACAATAACTGCCTCTAAGTGCTGTAAATGAAGCACTTTCCCTCACTCAGCCCTCACCATTTGCATAGCACCACCACTGCACCACCATCTGCTCACAGTGAAGATCCGCTGACTACGCCAAGTGTTTTGTATGAGTTAGTGTGGTGGTGTTAATGAGTGTGTTGTAAAATAGGCTTGCACTCTATACAGGCCTAATTCTTGCCCAGCTCCCAATACTAGTACCTTTGGCTGTGAACTCCTAGCACAACACAGCTGTTGACCATATTACATATATGTAGAGCAGTAGTTGTATGAACATGGCCAATGACAGGGTGATTATGTGAATAAGACCCTAGCTGTGCACCCAATTAAACAGTTCTGTAAGTAATATAATCCAGCCTGCTGTGCCAAAGCACATAAATTGAAAAACTGAAAAACCTAGGGGATACTGCCCTATGATGATGTAGCTCAAACACTATTTAGGATTCCTCCCTCAACATTTTAAATAGCTTTCCTGTAACAGAATTACCAGGAGTCAAAGCTTGAGGTGCCACAGATGTGTGGGATATTAATTGATTTCAGAGGTAAAATCATTCAAATTAAACAGCTCAAAAACATAGCTCAGCACATGAACAGATTAGCAACGGTGACACAGATCACTAATAAGCCCATCTTAAAGACTCCATTTTCAGGCTAAATAAATCACAACAGCAATCCAGGTTTTAAACATGCATTTCTGTCTATGAGACAGATATTCTAATATTTAAATGCTATGTTTTATGCTTTACTTGTTATCTGTTTTTGTGAAAATTAATTGGGTAAGCTCACTTGATGATAAAGCAAAGTTCAATTCTTTCTGTGCCTTCTTTGCATTAAAATTGCTGAACTTCTGTCTGCTAAGACCTTATCAGACCTAAGTAACTCAACCCCTGGCTGTGTGACCCATATCTTCTCCTGTTAGCTTTTCAAAGAATATAGGAACCAAACCTGGATGGGATGCCAGTTGATAGTAGAGCACATCCACATCACCACTAATTCTAATGGAGCCCATTTAAATCACCAATTGAACGGGAATATCTTTAGGATGTGGAAGGAAACCAGACATCCCAGATAACAACTCACATGAAGAATATGGATTGTCCACAGACACAGTGACAAGGGCCTCATGCATAACACCGTTCAAAGAATTCACACTATAACTTGGAAATTATGCGCATTTAAAAAATCCAGATGCATAATCTGTGCGAACGCCAACTTCCATGTTCCATGTTCTTCCGCTACATAAATCCCGGTCAGCGTGAAAAGTATCACCGTGCATGAGACTGCAGTCCGCCCCATCTCCTCATAGAATTATGCCTCTTTGAATATGCAAATCAATATAAATAGCCCTTAAGCTCAGCCTTCTGTGAAAAGCAATGGCAAAAAGATACGAAAAGGGAAATAGAAGAATTTCAGCGAATACAAGTGGTGGCAAGAAAAAACATACTATTTGTTGGTTTAAACAGTGATATAATCAACAAAAGGAAGTTGATCGATTGACATAGCGTGTCGGAGAAACTCGAAAGCGGAAGTTCATAAAGTCGCACAGTGCCCAAAATAATAAAATAAGTTGTCAGATATCAAACTTGCCGTGAAAATGCAAATCGTAGCCCACTGTCTGAGTGTCATATGAAAGCTTATTAGGGTACAGAGAAAAAAAATAGGCACACATTAGGAAGAAAGCACAAAATGTCAACTTTAATCTCTAAATTTCCACTTTAATCATGTAGTTTATTTTGTTATTAAAATAGAACATAATAAACTTCATCTCAAAATCGTTTAATTGACTAGTTTCTCAAAACCTATCATAACTAAAGTAGCACATTAAATGCTTTGTTTTGTATTTGATCTTCTATGTGCTCTATGTGTTTGAATCACTACATGCTTCTTAAACCGGCTTCTCTTTCTCCGACAGGACATAGAATCCATCACATTCGTGATATTACAGCTCTCTGAATAATTAAAATGCTGAGATGCATACTTTATATAATTTTCATGATGATAGGAGTTAAAGCATGTTATTAAACATGGGAACACGGTGGCACAGTGATTGTTCATGCCTCACGGAAGATGCTTGCCATGCATGGCCTTCAATGAAATAATTTATTGCAGCAGTACTGTCTCTTTCAAACGTACTAACCTCCAATTCCTGTCCTTCCTTTTCTTCTCTAAGTAACCAGTCGCAATGCAATCAGCTCTATAATAGACGCGTCAAGCCATTTGTAAGCTTAGAACGCCTATTCTTCAAAACTTTTAAGGAACATTGAAATATCTTCATAGTATGTGTTTAATTATTCCATCCATCTATCCTTCCCTTGTCACACTCAGCCCCAGAAAGAATACAGTATGAGGCAGGAACAATCCGTGAATGGAGCACCAACTCTCGCTAAGCGCTCGCACCTGTCCTCACATGTTTAATTAATAACAATATAGATTATTTAAATAAAGTTAAAGTTTTATCTGTATAATATAATAAACATATTTTGTTTCATTTCATCTTAAAAATGATATCATCATCATATTTAAATACGCGGTTTATAAAGTGGCTCAGGTTGTGCAATATTATAACTGTATCGCAAGTTTACAGTGAGGTAATTGTACTAATAAGTACAAACAGTTCTACAAGGAATTGATGGACTGATTGAGTATGTTTATAGTTCTTGGGATGAAACTATTTCTGAACCACGAGGTCCGTACAGGAGGCGTTTGCGTGTCAGAGCAGTTCAATAGACAACATGGCTGAGGCAGGCAGTGTGCTAGATGCTGTATACCGATAATTCTCTTCCAGTCAGCTGCTGTAGAGCTGTGATTCCCCACTCAGATACAGTGATATAAATACTCCGAGTGGTGCAGTGAGAGTAATAAGGAAAGGATGATCCACTGTGGCAACCCCTAATGGGAGCAGCTGAAAGAAGAAATAGAAAAAGGTGCAGTGAGAGTAACAACGCTAAAGCAGCTATGGTATTTAGAATAGTTTGACCATTCTGTGGACCATTATATTGTTACAGGTTAATTAGAATCAGATGCATTAAACTAATAAACAATATGCGGTTAATTTCAGTGTATTTAAAAAGCCGCGTCAGGGATGTTGATCTAAAAAGAAAGGAAACCACATTGGAACAGAAGCACTGATTTGACACTGGTGCCAGCAATTTCAAAACCGCCAGGGTTGGAGCTACCGTGAATATGTGCATGGCTTTATGGCAAGTTTAGGTTTTATACATCCTGATTTGAACTTGGAAAAGTTTGTATGCAACATTTTGTGCATACGCACCGTATACATGAGGCCCCAGGCCTGGATCTGAACCTAGAACTCTGAGACTAAGGATTGTTAAGTCCCATTTACTCTATCCATTTTCCTAGTGTGAGGGTTATGATGAGCTTATATTGACTACAAAGAGTATTTGGCAGGAGTCAAGTCTGGCCAGTAAACTAGTCAAAAGGAGGAAAACTTCTATTAATCTATCAATTTCCTGAAACAACCTAAAACCAATTAAGGGACATGGAATGCAGGAGACTGTCCCATAATTTCTGAGGACTCAAACCTAGAGGGGATGACAGTCAGTTTTATAAGGGGATAGACTTTAGACAATTATTTTGTGTGTCTCATTTTGTAGTGCAATTTTCTATTATTCTGGTATCCTTATATTGGTGAAATATGTTCTAGAGCAGCAATGAGCAACATTGGTCCTGGAGGGCTGCAGGGACTGCAGGTTTTGAATTCAACACAACTGGAACAAAAAACATTAAGGTTTGAAAGAAAATGTTGCATAATAAATTGTTATGCTACTCTCTGCTCTGCTCACCAGAACCAGTGCAAAGAAACATGGGGTCATCCGAACTGCAAGACAAACTGAAATGTTTACCCCAGCCCAAGGCCTTGGATGGAAATGTCATTGTAGAAGGTTTGAGAACATAGCCAGAATTGGCTCTAAGTCATAAGACATGCACACAGAAGGGAGCTGGCCCCTAAACTACAACATCACATTGGTCCCAGGAAAGAAGTTAAAGACTGGCATAAAATAAGGTTTGTGCAACAGCTAGGGCATCTCTGCTCCTTTTTCTCTTCTTACAGTGTTCACCCAGAGTCTATGCCAGATCAAAGACCTGTCCGTTCAGGAGTGCAGTGGAAGACTGAAAGATCTATGTGATATCTAGGCATATTGGTGCTTAGACTTCTGCAAGAAAACTGCTAACCATCCAAATTGTATTGTTATGACATCACTTTGCTTTACTTTCCTTTGGCACATCAAGAACCATAGTTTAGAGAATGAATTACATTAAGTAACCAAACTTTTGAACTCACTGTCTCTTTTGCTATTTATCTTCTTCTTATCCTGATAGATACAGTCAACCCATAGTTCATCCTGATGGTGACGACAGGTGGAGCTAGACTGTAGTTGCACCTCCACAAGAGGCTGGCAAGTGTGACCTAATAGGACAGGAGTCAAGGCTTGGGATATAGGGTCTACTGTACTTGGAAGGACCTAGAGTGAGAATAGGGTCACCATTGGACCCTTCCACGATAAAATACAATAAAGTTAAAAGAAATAACTTAAATTTATTGCACATAATCAAAATATAAAGCACAATGAATGAATGTTCAGAAAGTCAGATGACTGCAAGAACTAACAGACAGAACATTGGAGCCACTAGTACAGTGGGACCAACAGAGTCCTATCGAATTGAGCTCTGCAGTTTGTTGGCCTGTCCCCACTGGCTTCACAGTTGGCACGTCTGTTGCTATACATCCATCAACTTTTATATCATATGGTGCCTTTCTTACAGAGAATCATTTTAATGCTATTTAATGTGTAGCCAATAAGAGGCTCTCAGAAATAATATAACAAATATTGATTGGAACAAGGAGCAAAACACACATAAACTCTGACCATGAGGTACATTACACACTATATTGCCAAAGGTATTGGGACACCCCTCCAATTCATTGTATTCAGGTGTTCCAATCACTTCCAAGGCAACAGGTATATAAAATCAAGCACCTAGGCATGCAGGTTGCTTCTACAAACATGTGTGAAAGAATGGGTCACTCTCAGAAGCTCAGTAAATTCAAGGAATGGAACCGTGATAGGATGTCACCGTGCAATAAGTCCATTCATGAAGTTTTGCTAAATATTCTGAATATTCCATATTATAACTAGTGAAAGCAATTGAAACAACAGCAACTCAGCCACGAAGAGGTAGGTCAGCAAAATCACAGCGCATGCTGAGGTGCACAGTGTGCAGAAGTCATCGATTTTGCAGAGTCAATAGCTACAGACCTCCAAAAGCTCAAGAACAGTGCAGCATAGAGAGCTTCATGGAATGGGTTTCCATGGCGAGCAGTTGCATCCAAGAATTACACCACCAAGTGTAATGCAAAGAGTCAGATGCAGTGGTGTAAAGCATACGTGTCCTCTGGAGTGACGAATCACACTATCCGATGGACGAGTCTGGGTTTAGCGACTGCCAGGAGACCGTACTTGCATGACTGCATTGTGCCAAATGTAACGTTTGGTAGAGGGGATTATGGTGTGAGGGGTGTGTTTCAGGGTTGGGCTTGGCCCCTTAGTTACAAAGCCATTTTGGACAATTTCATGCTCCCAACATTGTGGGAACAGTTTGGGGATGACTGTACACCAGTGCACAAAGCAAGGTCTGTAAAGAAATGGATGAGCAAGTTTGGTGTGGAGGATTTTGACTGACCTGCACAGAGCCCTGATCTCAACTCAATAAAACAGCTTTGGGATGAAGAGCGGAGACTGCAAACGAGCCAGGCCTTCTCATCCAACATGAGTGCCTGACCTCACAAATGTCTTCCTGGAAAAATGGGCAAAATTCCCATTAGCATACTCCTAAACCTTGTGGAAAGCCTTCACAGAAGAGTTGAAGCTGTTATAGCTTAAAAGGGTGGGCCAACTCCATATTAAAGCCTATTTATTAAGAATGGGATGTCATTAAAGTTCATGTGTGTGTAAAGGCAGGTGTTATGGTGTATACAATCTGTACATTTTGGTTTCCTTTATATTTTGTTCAAGACAAGACAGCAGATGAACTAAGATAAATTAAAGCAGGTTTTCTTCCCTTACACCTTACTTTTTGTTCATAGCTTAATGCTAATTTGGTTTACAGCCTGGGAAAGAATGCTGAGCTCATACCTCAGGCTATTGATTACTTTATGAATGGGCATCTGGAACAACAGTTTGGTTTACAGCCTGGGACAGGAAGAACCACTGACACCTCAGAGTACATCAAAGGTTTTGTTGTTTGGGAAAATGGACAGTGAATTAATTTATCAATCATTTTGACAGCCAGCCAAGCAGGTGCATGTGTTGTGAAACCAAGGCATGACATTTCATAATAAATATACTTTGGTTTGAAAAGCAAGATAGAGAAGCTAAGAGAAGAAGCAAAGAAGAAGAAGGAGAAGAAGAAGAGGAACGGACGAAGACGGCCCTGGTCATCAGAAAGGCATCATGAACATCAATTGCTAAATCAAAGGCCTCCCTGGGACATTCATCCTTGTCATCTGTAACTTTTTTCGTAAGCTTTTTCTAAAGACTATATGTATTGACTTTCCTATCAGTACCTATTTTCTAGTATTCTTTGTTTCAGTGGTATTATTATTATTATTGTAATAAATACCATGCTGCTTTTAACTTTCTATGCTTTGTCTTAATGTCTAGAGTGATTGAAGTAATAAGTTAGATTTCTTTGAGCACCTGGTGACAGCTGGATTTTGCCATTATTTCTGCTGCGAGGTTTATAAGGCTGAGATTGAGATGCTACTCAAAAGTTAGGGACAATCTAATATAAGAAGGTCTTCTTGGCTGATAAATGGCCTATAGTTAAGAGTGCTAAGTCTTTGTATGTTTAAATGTATTCTTGTAAGCCAAAAGTAATATTTGGGTCTGAGATATCACTAAAACATCGTATGTTGTTCGTGCCGAAAATAAGTAAGTCTCTTGAAGTGCTGAATGACAGGCTGTTATTCCTATAGCACTTGTGTGGTTTAAAGTGCTAAGGGTTAATCAGCATGTGTGTGTCATTCATTGGGCACTGTTGTGGTTAGGTCTGGGTGTGTGTGTGTGTGTGTGTGTTCATCTTAAAGTGCAACAGTAGACCAACCTGATACAACTTGAGAGAACATTTATCCTTAGGAAAACAGGTAAAGGGTAAGTAGAGGGAAATACTACAATAATACAGCAGGCGTCCCAATACTTTTGGCAATATAGTGCATATGTGATAGTAAAGTTGATGAACAGTCTGTAATGGGAACCTGACAGAGATGATGCAACAGAAGGCCATGGGTATTACCAAGCAACAGTAGAGCATATCTTTATCGAAAGTGCCCCATAAGATGGTGCTTTTTTTTATTCCTGCTGCCCTTTCTTTTTAGTGTCTTTCCTTTTTGTTAGCCCTTTTAGGTAATTATTCTACCCCATCCCCCCAGTCCTTTTGAAGATAAAGAGCCGAAGGGGGTGGGTCTCTTGTTTCCAGTGATTGCTCAAGTGTGCTGCCTAATCAAGGCAGCCAACTGAATTTCAATAAAAAGTCCAATGTTTGCCTCAGCACAGATATGAGGCATTGAGTGAGTTAATCTCCTCCTTGTCTTTAGCCCTTCTCTTAAAGATTATAATTTTTGAAGACTTTAGCTTTGGTTCAGAACTTTTTGAATTTATGTATTAGAATTTAATTTTCAGTTTGTTCTTAAAGGTTTCTGGTTTGTTTAGGCCTCTGCTTTCAAAGTTTCAGAGTTGAGGTAAGTCAAGTCAGCTTATTTGTAGACTCAGAGAACTGTAACGAGTTTACAAGAAATATGTAGATTTTACAAGTGTACAATCTTTATATATAATACGCTACCGCTCGCTGTAGCCTCACAAACCGTTTGAACTATTAACCTGAAATTTGGTACACATATACTATGTGACGTCTACTATCCACTTTCGGGGTGATGATTGACCTCCAAGGTTATTCCTCTTTTTTTTTTTATTTTATTTTATGGTAGAATCAACTCTCGGCAGCGGAAAGCAGGAGTGCGTAGCGACTCATGCATGATATCGCTGTTCTCATCCCTACCACCTTTGCTGTCACTTCCCTACCTCTTCATATCTTAAATTATTCTTGAGGGATTGAAGACTTATGCCAGCTTAGTGAAAATTTAAGTAATTACAACAATAATTGCAACACAAACACTGACTTAATCGTTTTAACATGAAAAGATGCAGACGAAAGAAGAGAAGAAGCGGGCGCTAGGGTGAGAGAAAGCAGAGCTGCTCAGGAAGCAAGCAAGCAAGTCAGCCTCTGAGCAAATGAATGCTAAATGTACAGAGAAAAGGATGAAAACTAGAATGCTCAAGTCAAATGTATTGCAGCATTACTAGTTTACAAATTGTTAACAAATTGATGACTTTGATGACCACAGCAGAAGAGAGGCTGGTTATTCCAAGAGCGTAATTTCTCTATATTGAAGAGAATACAAAGAGAAAAGGTCATTGAAGTCCCAAAAGGCCGGTCACCCATGTAAGACTAGTGCATGAGAAAACAGGATGATAAGGAAACTCTCAATGGGTGAGCAAAAACCTCACAGTTGGAACTGGTGCCAGTTCAGTGCTGAAAAGTCATTGACTTCTGAGAGAATTGGGACTGAAAGCCCACTTGGCAGTCAGCAAAGCCTCTCATCAGCAAGAAGAATAAAAAAGCTAGATTAACCTTTCTTGAGGATAATGGTGTGAGGAACTAAGAAGAACTGGACCAGAGTTCATTTCAGCGATGAAAGCAAGTTTAATTTAGTTGGTTCAGATGGTAACATTGTTTGGTGAAAGACTGAAAAAGACTGAATCTAATGTGTATGAAGAAGTCAGTAAAGTTTGGAGGAAGAAGCTTCATGATGTGGAGATGTTCTCTCCAAAAGGAGTTGCACATCTCATATAACTACATGGCAGGGTGAATGTTAAGGTGTATCAGAACCTCCTTCACCAACATGCAGTTCCATCCCTGTCTGCATCAACACCCGATCAGCCAGCCATTTTATGCATAACAATGCTCTTTGCTGCACTGCAAAACGGTGTAGGCAGCTCTTAGAAGCAGAGAATATTGAAATGATGAAATAGCCAGCCCAGTATCCTGATCTGAACCCGAATGAGAACCTCTGGAAGATAACTGCGACAAGTTATCACAAAGAGATCTGCTACAGTGGCCGAATTGTGCAAGAAGTGAAAGATGAATGGAACAACATCCATTCAGAGCAGCACAAGGTGGCACAAATGCTAATGTCATTGAAAGCAACAGCTTCAACACTTCCTATTACATTTTTGAAAGCTGTAGTCATCAAAAAGTATTTACAAAATTCATTTGCAAGCTTCATTTGCAATCCAGATGTAACAGTTGATGACTTTTTTTCCTTTTGTTTATTTTTTAAAACATTCTAGTCAATCAATCATACCTACAGCAACTATGACTTCAAATTTTGAACAATGACAGTCACCAATATTTGAAAGAGGCAATTTCTCATAAATCTTTCTAATTGTGATCACTAGTCTCACATATAAACGTCTACGCATGGAAGTGTGTGTGTCTGTCTGTCTGGGCGGAAGTGCAAGGCTAAGCATGAAGCTCAAAGACCCTACAAGCTGGCCCCAAGTTCACAAGTCGGAAGAAGAAAGAAATACAAGGATACAGAATGAAGCTGAAAGAAAGCGACTCATGCAAAGTGAAACCCGCCAAGGAAAGAGCAAACAAGAGAGAAACTCACTTAGCCGCTGATAGACAACTCTGCGTTTCAATTTTTTTTCTGATGATTTCAATAGTTTTTAGGAGCCCTGGCTTTTTGCAGCATGGGCTTACACAGCTAGTATATATATAATTTACATAAAATAAAGCTTAATAGAAGGCCACCATAAATGCACAGAGGAACCTGCTATTTGCTTTTATCCCCTAAGGAATTTATACCACCTGGTACCAGCTTTCACTTCTGTCCCCAGGCTATGTGGTGTCCTTCTGACCATTGCCAGCTCTTTTTTTATATCTACAGTATGACATCAGTCAGGGATTTTTTATTAGAGTTAATTACAGATACTATACTGACTTTCATTTGTTAGTGGCATTAACTCGGGCCTGTTGCACAAACGGCAATCAACTACAGTAATAGTGCTGATAATTAGGAAAATAAAGATACAATTTCATGGCAGAGAAAACTGTGATGAGAAATGTCGCCTTCGTGACTTTGTTGGAGGAAGGGTGGAAAAACATTTTGCTTTTCAATGCCACTTCAAACAAAAGCACGATGTTAGGATTATTTATTTGTCTTCGTGAGCCTGTTTACATGGCTGGTGCCAAAGGGTTTTTTTCCTCTTTATTCAAATGTTATGATTTTTTCTTTATTTCCTTAACTCGTGACAGATTTGTGGGAAAGTCATTAATCTGTATAAGTGGCTCATCAGTATTAAAACTAGCTCAGGGCAGCTGGCAAAATGTCTTCACTTTACTTTACATGGGTGGCTTTTGAAAAGCCAACAAAGAATTCAGAAACGACATGATGTACTTGGCAAGCCAAACTAAAATTTAATTCTTAAACGTGGCTTCATTCCATCAGTAAAGCTCCAGACTTCTGCTTTCACTCCTAGATTTTCTAACTGTGTGATTGGACATTTTATGTTCTCTTTGTGTCTGTATTGATTATTCCCTGGGTGCATCTGCTTTCATCTCATGTCCTAGAAGCATATAGATTGTTAATTCACACCACTACATTAACATGAAAGATCATAGGCAGGTGTGGGCTCTGTGATCAGCTGCCTCCCACCCAAGGCTACAAAGTGTCGACAAGGGGCCTCCTGTATGAACGTGCGTATGCACAAAATGTTGTGTACTAACATTTCCACACTCAAATCGTGATGTATAAAACCTAAACTTGCCGTAAAGCCATGACATTTTCTCCCCACCATAACCTATTGTCTATCGGGGTGGAGTGAAAGCTTTAGATTTGTCAAAAGTTTTGATTTCCGGTTTTCGACAGATCTCAACGTTTTAGGGTCCCCCTGATACCATAAACATCAATATCTCGATGATGGGTGTGTCTGTGTGTATGTCACAGTTTCTGAGGATGGTCTAAACCTAATACAGCTGGACGAAAAATACCAAACTCAAAACTTCAGCTTTTATGAGATGACGATGTGCTGATTAGGTTTTGAGTCAAATTTGCAAAGAACGGGCACTCTAGAGGGGCCCTTAATTACGTAATTGTGCAATTAATTATGAATTCTTCTCAACCTGTTTTGCGATCTTAAAGATCAGCATCAGAGCAGTAAATAATTACTGAAATGTTATAGAATAGGTCGGGTAACTTGGTTCCTAGGATGCAAAACCTACTGACGCTCACATCTGAATTTTTTAGTTTTGTTACAATTAAACTGCCAAAATGTAATAGCCCACTTGCATATGTATTGCATTTCAAAGTAGTTAACATGTTGGATCGCATTTCATTTTGGCATAAATAATCTTCCATATAAATCTGTGGTCTGCATTGATTACTTAGATTTCAACCCATCTTAGATGGGTAGCGAGCTAGTTGAAAATAAGACAATTAAACAATACAAATTGTAATATTTTGTGCTCTCAAGGAAGTCAAGCAAAAATTATGCTTCATGCTGCTTTAATGAAATTGATAAATAGGATATGCTGTATTCAGATGGTCATTCCTCGTCTAGCACAAATTAACTGTGCCTTCAAAAAGTATTCACTGTCTTGAAAGATTCACATTTTATTGTTCCGCAATATTCAACCACAGAGGACTGCATTTGGTTTTTTTGACACTGATCAAAAATCTCTTTAATGTCAAAGTGAAAACAGATGTCTGCAAAGTGATCTAAATGAATTGCAAAAGCAAACACTAAATAATTGATCATGTAAGTATTCACCCCTTCAAGTCAGTATTTAGTAGATGTGCCTTTGGTAGCCATAACAGCCTTTGAGTCCGCTATCTTTACTCACGCATCTGCACACTGCAGTCCCTCAGTCCAAA